>NC_056730.1:515424944-515724944 GCF_019279795.1 Protopterus annectens | reverse complement strand
ACTGGTGTCAGAGCCATGGCCTTAAGCTCAATGTCAGAAAATGTGTTGTCATTCCCTTTGTGGAAAACCCTGTTCCCATGATTTACCACATTGATGGTAGTCCCCTGAACAAAGAAGGTGTTATATGAAATCTGGGTACACAGGTTGACAACAATGCCTCTTGACCATCACACTGCCAGTGTGGTCACAAAGTCCTTCTATGTGGCACATATCAGTACTAATGCATTAGCATCCAGGAAGGAAGAGGTCATTGTCTCTCTGTACTCTTCTTGACAGAGTGACACAGTTTGTTTCAGCATACATATTCTGATGGATGTGAGGTAGATAAATGAAATGTATGTCCTCATTTTTGACAACAATCATATCATTACAGTGATTTACCAGAGAAATGATAATAATCTGTAAAACAGACCAGAAAAATGAGCAATAAACCTGACATCCTGAAACAATCCTATCAGTTGACAGATATGCTCAGAACCCCATTCTGTAATGAATCTGGACCAAGACTGACAAAGTGGTGGGTGGAAGCCATGAAAATGGTGATGCATCTGAAGTACTGGCATAGAGACACTAACACAGTTGCTGTAGTAACCCCTTCCTGTGTGCTCTAACACTTATTTACTGAAATAGCACAAGTAATTGAATTAGGACATCTGCTAGGGGTAATACACGTGTATTTGCAAATTTATCAGGCACTACGGGGATGTAAAAGCAGTGACAAATAGACACCAGTGTGAAAGTGCATACCCACAACCAACATCACCACAGTAACAGTCACATACTGGTAAATCAAGTGAACAGTAGAGTATATGGACTGTGTGAACAAATACATCATTGTTTGCCACTCACACACTAGCCCCACATATACATTCCCAATTCTCAGTGTAGTGTGAATCCTGACCTTGGTACAGGACATGTCTCAGTCTGCCACTACAAACACATACAGCCAATATATCAGCGGAAACTGCAGCAGCATGCATAGTCAAATAAAGAAGGAGCCATAACACTTACATCCACCCCCCCCTCCATACACAGCCCAAATAACATGTACACATGACATTTGTACACAATCATGACAGTCTGTTAACAATGGCCAGACATACACAGGCCTCTCATATGTACAGTTCACCTCAGAGTGTACAGGCTCAGGACTCATATCTAAAGCCTCTTCCTTGACATGTCTGTGGGTGTACTACATCACTGGGATGGTAGCAGGAATGAAGTCAAGAAATAATGATAATAAAAATGTGTGCACCTCACTGACATCTGGACAAAGCCTAATATCATTTGGGGACAGAGGCACAAACACAGGGGTATACTGGACATATTGCTGTCATACATTGAGACAGTTGAAGATGTTACTGGGTTTGTTGTAACATCCTGTATGAGGAATATGACATTGGTAACACTAATAGATGTGAGTATTTACTGACTGCATTCCCCAGAGTCCATGACTGATATACCAAGGACATCAACTGTCTCAGGAACAGACAGAACATAACAGGCAGACATGTGGTCAGTCTGTGGATAGCATGCCAGTGGAGAGGTATGTCAAAAATATATCACTGTCAGTCTTGAAGTCACTCACTAAATGCATGTCCACACAAACCCTGTCAAGCTATCAATCCAACATGTATATAACAGCACTGATGACATAGAATCTGTTCACAACACTGGGGATATGTCCCCCGTGTTGTTTGGCTGTCTCCACATGTCCTGTCCTGTGACGTTTTGCCACCTACTGTATGTGACTTTGTAGCCCACCACCTCTGTAATGTCCCTCACACAGGCAAGGAAAAGGGGCAAGGCCCTCATTAAGGAATGTCCCATATGTCGGAATTTGCAGCAGTGTCCAGGCCCACAGCACAATACAATGTGGGCACTTACATAGTGGTATGGCCTTAGCAATGCCTGATATCTGCACATCTGTACAGAGGACAGACAAAAAGTAGATAGCCAACAGGTTATGCATTAGGATGAATGTTTTGAAAGATAAATGTCTGAAACTGAAAGGTATGCCATTACTACATGACAGCAGTCCTCAATGACATGTCCAAAAACACAGTAGTCTACAGTTAATATCAACATATCAGATAAATATTCAGTAGGAGTTACATAAAAATATACAACTCAGACACCAAGAACAAGATAGTACTCAAAGTCCCAGCTTTGCAAGCAGGGTTAAATGGTTCTAGTACTACAATCTGCAATCTACTCTTATTTGGGAAAGCACTGTTAAAAGTACTAGCATAATAATACAATATGTTTTAAACTATTTTTGTCAACCAGTGCACTGTAGCTGGTGTAACATGCAAGTGTGACTGCATACAACCTGGGATGCTACCCATGTATGAAACAAATACAAAGAAAAAAGATTGTGGTACTACCCATGTATACCCAGGTGTCCCATGCAGTATAGTCACACCCCTTGCTACTGTAATGACAGCACACAGAAGCATGTCATGTACAGGAAATTAAATGCAGTTATTAAAGATGTCATTACCCTGCTATTTTATCAGACTAGAATGTGATCACTGGCTACCAGGGCTGAGCCATGCTTAGCAGGTTTCAGCATTGCTTAAATGTAAATGCTAAGCAGATTTGCACAGTGGTAAGCGAAGCTTACATGGTGAAAGCGCCTATTCATTTAACCGTACATTAGCACCACTTACCATCTCGCAAACCCGCTTAAAGCTGCTCAAAACTGCCTTAATCACTCTGCATCCAACAGTCCTTGTTCTGCCTAGCAACAAAATAAACAGCTCTTGAACACAGGATCCTGCACACCATAGTCAAAGCAATTTGCCAGTAAGCCACCTCAGCTGTAATGCTTTAGGATGCTTTCTCAAACATAACCTTCTTTACAGACAGTTCACAATAGGGAAGACACACTGTGCAATTAGGAAGGATTGGTATCTATAAATATATACATCTGAATAAAAACATACATAGAGAGAGAGAGAGAGAGAGAGAGAAATATGCAGGGAGATCCATATATGTGTACAACAATATATAGATATATTACCAATAAATACTGAGGTGATTTTATATATATATATATATATATATATATATATATATATATATATATATATATATATATATATATATATATATATATAAAATAATTTCACTATAAAATAAAAAATAAATAAAAAGAATCAAGCATTAGACATAAAAGCAAACATGAGAGTCGATATCAAGCGCTTTCATCCCTTTATTCGTAGTCAGGACTTCATCAGAGAATGAGATGGAATTTCAAAATGCTATGAGAAAACCCTAAAATGGGGTGGTACAATGTATGAAATAACCAGTTAACAAATAGTACAGTATAAACAATATTTTATAGCAACCATAGAACCAATAAAATAACGTATGTACTAAGAATGCTTAGTGAGCAGTGGTACAAAAAAATGCATAGTGACCATATCTTTAATAGAAACCTATGTACAGAGAATTAAACTGTAGAATTCCAATGAACAAAGACTAATAAAAAGAAGTTAGTAAAAAAAAAAAAACATAGTGATCAACTATCCAGTAAAGAACAGTGTGTCTTAACAGAAAATGTAAATCTCTTAAGGAAGGAGAATAACTATTTTAGTGTTACATTAAAGGTCCCTTTTTAAAACACATTTAATGTTCAGATTTTCATTTAGTCCTGGAGGTGCTTCGGCATTTAGTCTCAACTGCCAGAGTAGTTCTTTCACCTCCAAAAAGGTATTAGCATCACCAAAAAATATGTCAATGCTTTCCAAAACTAGAAATTTGAAATTAATAAAGTTTCTGCAGGATATGCTATGTTTATCTAGAGCATTACGTGTATATTTATGTCTAATTGCTCCAAAGTGTTCTTTTATTCTTTTAGAAAGCAGCCTGATGGTTTTAGCTACATAAAAAAGAGCAAGAAGAATACACAGCAGAATAAACCACAAACATGGATTTACGGTTATAATGATGGTTGAATGTTACAGTAAAGTTATTATATTTAAATGTGTAAGTAGTCCCTTTAGAAATAAATGTACATGCCACACAGTTATTGCAAGAAAACATTCCTTTGGGGTCATTAGTGTTTGTGGAAGTGGAAAGAACAAACTGGGAATCTGTATTCCCAAACATACGTCTGAGTGATTTAGTTTTTTAATACACAATAACAGGTGTGAAACCTAACTTAAAAACACAGACACTGGAACCAAAACAAGAACCAAGTAAAATTCAAACATCCACTAGCGATCAATGGAAAACAGACAGCCCAATCTGTATTCTTAACGTTTTCGTTCTATTTATTCCAAAAAGAACTTCAGAAAAGCACCCTTAGGCAACCACTTGATTTAAATACAAAGTCACACAAAATGACTGACCAATGAAAAAGCATACTTAATTATGCCTATACAAGGTGTAAAACTGTAACATAATAATGTATATACACCGTAAAAAATAAACAGTAAACAATAAAAAACAATAATAATAGTAGTAACAATAAACTGAACTGTTGTAAAAATCTTAACATTATAAGTTTAAAATCTTCTAGCTAATAAAAAGCACTTAATATTGATGGTGTCATTTAAACCAGGCAAGCAATCAGCCTTTAGCCTAATCTGCCAAATGGCTTCCCTACATTCCAAATGGTTCTTAAAATCACCACTAAATGGTGTATCATCAACTTTTTCTAACACTGAAAAATGAATTTCTTAAACAAAGGGCAATGTGTTGAATGCTTTGCCAAAGCATTTAAAACATCAATTTTTGTAATATGGTTTTGAAGAAAGTGGGTAATTCAATGGACTGATTAATATTGTTAATAGAACTACTTTTAGAGGAAGGATGAATTGTGTCTGGAGAGAGAGACTCTATCAGAGTGAAAAATCAAATAAAGGTGCTTGAAGGAGATGGAGCCTGAAGTTCAGATACTAGCTAGCAGGAAGAGTTTTCAGGACAAAAAGAGAGATTTCACCACAAAATTTTTTTGGTGGGCAAGAAGAAGGGGGTTTAGATAACAATAAATTAATTCTCCAAGGAAATTTAGGAGACAAGGAGGCGTGTGAGATCTGACGGAGGACTTTAAAAAAAAACTCCTTTTAAAAAAACCATAACAGGAGCTCCAACCATTTCCACATGGATGGATTCTTGGCATGGAATTGAATTGAAAGAGTAGCAGAGCTCTTAGCTGATGAGGAGAAACAGTTAAGAACTCTAATATCTTCTAGAACTCTAATTATAGGGATCACATGGTGTAGAATGCATGAGATGGTGTCCCATTTCCATTGTTGGCATATGTTTTTGGCATTTGTTCCCATTGCGGTTATATCCTATCCTGCTGGTGACCCAGGGTCCCCGAATGCAGTGTATTTTCAGGGGAAACCAAATTTGACGAGGCCCAGAATGGAGGAGCAATGATTGCTCGGTCCTGTGGTGTTCCTGGCTTTCTGAAACTTTGATATCAGAGAAATGGAGAAATGCGTACAGGAGTCGAGGGTGTCATTAAACCAGAAACCAGTGCCCTGGACTTCTTGAGGGGGTAATAGAGGGCAGCTCTGTCATTGGATTGGCATTCATTGGAAGGCATTGAGCAGGAAGGGCGCGGCTAGGCTGATGAAAAAATGCTTTTAATCACCACTTTCCACTTTAACACTTACAACCACTGCGTAACAGGATTGGATTGCAGGGCTCAGCCTGACGTTGGATGACCGTTGGATGACCGGCTGGTAAGCGACCACTGCGAATCTGCGACTGGTTCTCTCTGCCCACTGCAAATTCTCATGGCCTCTGACTTGGTCTGTATGTTTTGGGTCCCCAGACTGTTTATGTGTTGTCCTACAGATGATCACAAGAGGAGAGAGACTGCAATAGTCCCTAGAGCGCTAAAGGAGCAAACTGTTCTCTAAATTTGATGAACACCCTCAATTCTAGAACATTGATGTGCAGATTGTACTGGAGAATTGGTCCCCCTAGCCTATGACCCTCTGTGTCCTGGGTCTGCCTGCACCTATCAGGGGATTGGGTAGCCTCACTGGTACTGTAGGCGTGCTAGGTACTTTCGCACCAGCCAGGGGTGAAGCTTGGAAAGTTTGGAAGGCCACCAATGTGTTTCTGTAGGTGTGTTCTGCATTATTGTGTGCAAAACAGTAGCTATTAGGGACTCTCATGTGCAGCCTTCCCAGAATTGCAGTAAGGGAGGTGAGGATGTGCAGTACCAGTTTCACTAGGAGATTTTTGACATGAGAGAAGACAAGAGTGAGTCTGATGTGAGTCTAGTTTGATATCCTCCTTAGAAGGCGTAGAAGAGTCTGTGTTGAATGATTGACCTTTTCCTTTAAAGCCTAGAGAATCAATTGGCTGATGCTAACTCTTTCCCTATTCCTAAGTCTAGATTGAACACAGTGTTGACACACAAAGAACAAAGTCTGGTCTGATCCCTAAGGTGGTGTGGTGTGAAGAAGAAAGTCTCTGGCCTGAGCCACCCTGAATCCATGGCGAAGGAGCCAGGCGCCAGATCACGGAAACACCTGGTGAAGACCCTGGGGGCTGAGGTCAGACCAGCAGTGCAGAGAAAAAATGGACTGGACCCTGGGGGCTGAAATGAAATGATCTCCAGATGAAGCACTTGGAATGGTGGTAGGCTCCATCCTCTAGATGATATGGCACACTCTGGATCTATATCTATTTTTGATATGGTAGTATGCATCCTCTAGAATCGATTGAGCATCCCCATCGTCCTTCTGTAACTTTGGAAGGAGCGATTGAGCGGTGTGAGGTTTGGAACTTTTCTTCCTTGAAGTATTGAGGTAGCTTAGGTCTAGGAACGGCTGGGGTCTCCAGATTTTTCTTTCTAGCTTTGAGAAAGCTTCTAAAGCTAAAGTTCTCTTGCTGGTCGCTGGGACTGGCTGGATAACTCTTTTTTTCATGCATGGATGAGGCTGGGAAAGTGTAACCTTGGGTCTGCAGATTTACACCCAGGGTCTGTGGAGTCTTTGGTAACAGGCCCTTACCCACTTGTCTGTAGTACATGTGCCCTCAGAGCAGGACAGTCGGTTTTACTTCAGGAGTGCTGGAAAGGTCTACCAGGGCCTGAGGGTATAAAGCTTGGTGTTGACTGCCTCAGAGCAGGACAGTCGCGACTCCTGTCTCGGAGTCCCCTCCCCTTTAGGGGGGGGTGTTCCCCTGTGCCCCTGTGAAAGACCCCCCCTCCGTAGTGCGGCGTCTTTTCACCTCTGTTGCCCCCCACATTGGTACGGTCTGGGCATCACCCTGTGTGCCTGAGAAAGACCACTTAGAGGGGTTTTGAAACCATTTTTCCGGGTTTGGGCCCTTTTGGGAATACGGTCTGGGAGGTGGTGGAAAAAGCAGGACTCCGACAGCAAGCAGAGTCAAAGGTTCTTGCAAAGGGAGTACTGGCTTCTCCTTTACTTTGGGGAGATCAGTAAGCACCGTCAAAGAGGGAGGCGTTTGAAGAGGCTGCGGCAAGGCTTCTCAAAGAGTTGGAAATCAGCATATGGATTTAGGTTAACAATCTGCGCTGTCTGCTGCTGCCCTACTTTCGAATGAGTAGAGCCCTGTAGGTAATACCCCTCATGGTATCTCCATAACAATAGATGTTAGATTATTAGACTAAAATTCGTCAAACGCATCAAAATGCATCACCCCCACCCTGGAGGGTATCTCCCAACTTATCCACTAAGAATCTCTCGATGCGTGAGTGATTCATGAGAATGGGGGACCATAGGCATGGAAACCCAGCTGAACTAAAAATGGCTTCCGTATATCCATCGTCCCTACTTTGCTTTAATGGGAGTGGGTGTAGGCAGACCTGATAGGTTGTTAGGTTTTTTTCGTGAGAAACGACTGCCACCATAGCTGGAACTGGAACTCATTTGGACAGCAGGTGGGACTTACCAAGGGGGAGGGGAGGAAGGAGCGACTAGGCGGACTTGGAAAGGTTCCACTCATCACAGCCCTCCGGCAGACTCAGGCAATTGGACCCATTGGTCAGTCTCTGGCGGGGGATAGAGGAGAGACATCTGCGAGCAATCTATGCCTTCCAGAGATGTCCAGGCTCATCCTCAAGATCCAAGTGTCTCCTCAGGATCACCAAGTTCAGGTGTTCAGCCTCAACTCTCTTCAGAGACATCCTCTCTTCCTAGCTTAGGGACGTGGCGGCTATCCTAAAAGCCTCGGCTGAGGAGTGGGCGTGTTCCTGTGGTGGCTGCAAGTGATGGCTCTGGGGATGTGGCCGGAGCAAGGGAAGACTATGTCTGGAGCATCTGGAGAAACTGATGGAGGAAATTGGGTACGGTGGTAAGATCTGGCTGTCCCTCACCATGCAGCAGTCCCGCCCGCATGGCGTGGGTGCAAGAAAAGACAAAGGCCCTTTAGGCACAGAGAGAAAGGGCCCGAACTGGCGTATCGGTCGAATCATCGCCCACCGGGGAGAGTGGAACCGAGAACAGACCACTCTCGGCCAGACCGAACTCAGAGTTCGGAACCGAGACTCGAGAACAGACCGAGGCAGTCCGGGTTCGACCCCGAGGTTTAACGGCGAATCGGGGTTCTGGACCGAGGCCTCCACAATCAGTAGATCAGCCTCTTCGGGCTCAAAAATTGCAGAATCGGTCTCGGAGGAGCACCGAGGAGAATACAGGAAACCGGCAAGTCGAGGACACCAACTGGGTGAAAATGGCCAATAAGTTTAGAAGGAATGCTCCAATAATAACTGCGAGGATCTACGGCAGACAACGTCCAGAAGTTTCTGGGAGGGAAGTTGGGAGGAAGTACCGACCTCAATATGGCGAAGACACCAACTCAGTGGAAACCCGGTTGGATAATATAGAACCTCGAGCAGTTTTAGCTCCAGCCAAAGTCTGCACCCGCCGCGATCCATCTCGACCTCCCGGCCGCTGGAGGAAGAGCGGGTGAAGGAGCGAAGGCCGAACCTCGAGACTCAATATGGCGGAAGGACAGAGCTAAGAGCAGGCCGGTTTCCTTCGAGGGCGCAGGAACCGATACTCGCCTATCCTGGCCCACGAAAGTCTGATAGGCCCGGTGTCAGTGACCTTGAAGAAGAAAGAAAAGAGGGGAAGATGCTTAGGCAGCGGCGTGTTCGGCTCCGACATTTTGACAACGAACTATGGTTGTCAGTGAATCGAACTTTTGCCTCCAGACATTGTGGGAAAAAGACCCAACCAGTAAAAACAGTCAAGTCCGATAAAGTTAAAAGAAAACCAGATAAATGTTAGTCAAAATAAGTGGAGGCCAACAACTATAAGATATGAGGTCAAGGCTCAGTACCTCAATTTAAAGATATCGAGTGACAAATTAACCAATAAATTTGCAGTCCACAAAGTTATTACTGAAAACAAGACAACAATCATATAAAACACTAAAAAATAATAAATATAACAAATCAAGTAATATGAAATCTAGAAAACTCCCAAAATTAAAGCAATGCAGCAGCAGCACTAGATCTTAGAACTGATAACAAGGTAAAGGATAAATAAAGTATTAGATTGTAAGCTTAGATCGATCAACTTAGAGGAGCAGCAAGCACTGAAAACTATCAAATCGAGACTAGTCTCGAAATAGAAGCGGCGAGATAGGTACATATCTATCAATCTCATCTTTTTTCTTAATAGCCAAATTGTGCTCATAAATGCGTTTATTTAAAGTGCGTGTAGTCTTCCCGATGTAAAAATGTTCACATGAAACACACTGTGCTAAATAAACTATGTTAGTTGATTTACAAGTGTAATGACCATTTACTGTGATGGTTTTGTTATGTTTTAAACAAATGTTGGACGTGCCACTTATGAATCTACACTGTTTACATTTAGTACATGGAAAAGTACCCGAAGGTAAATCACAAAATCTGTTTGTATTCTTTGCACCTCTTTCCAAAATCATCTTGATGTTGCTCACTTTTTTATATGAAAAAATGGGACTGTTCCCAATTGTCCTGGCCAAATCAAAATTTCCTATTACTATTTTCCAATTGTTGCGAATAATGTTTTTAATGTCAAACATTTCATTAGTAATAGGTAAAGGAAAAGACAACCTGTATTGAGTGACAGTATTAGAGGTGTCCTGTGAATTCACCACATTCATGAAGTCAGAGACTCTCAAGATAGGACTAGCCTTATTTTCTCTCAAGTTTGAAACTTCTTCGACTATCAAGTCTAACCAACCCACTGTGTAACCTCTATCAAGAAAAAATTGTTTTAACTTCTTAATTTCTTGAAAGAAAGTGACGTTATCACTGGTCAAGTGGCTCAGTCTTATGAACTGACCTTTGACCACACCTCGTTTCATATGCATCGGATGTAAGCTATCATGATGTAAATATTGATTTACAAATGTCGACTTCCTAAAAATATTGCTTTGAATGTTGTGGTTATGGTCATTAATAGTTAAATGCAAATCCAAAAAGTCTATGCTTTTGCCAAAATCACCTAACGTGAATTTTAAAAAACTAGTAGTGTTGTTGAGATCCTGAAAAAAACTAGCGAAGGTGCTAATGTCACCTTTCCACAAAAAAATCAAATCATCAATGTATCTCCTATAAAACAAAATATTATTGGCCATGAAATGTGTGGCCAAAAAATTATTTTCCCAAGATGTCATGACTAGATTGGCAAAACTAGGTGCAACTCGAGAACCCATGGCCACTCCGGATGTTTGTTTGTAATAATCTCCTTCAAAGGTGAAACAATTGTTGTCTAACACCAGTTCCATCAAACTGCAACAAGTATACACCAAAGTGTTATCTAAATCTACTTGTTTGCTTAAATGTTCTCTCATGTATTCAATACCAATTTGTTGATCAATACTGGTGTATAAAGACACAACATCTAAAGAGGCAAAACAAACATCCTGATCTACTGTGCTAATGATTTTTAACAACTCCAAAAGGTGCCACGAGTCTCGAAGATAAAATTTGGATTTTTGAACAGCTGGATTCAAAATGTCATCAAGCCAAACAGTAATAGTTTCTGTTTTGGAACAACTGGCAGTAACTATTGGCCTAAAAGGAAGATGTTCTCCCATTTTGTGTACTTTTGGGATTCCAAATAAAGAAGCAATCTTCGGATATTTAGTGTACAAAAAAGTGTAAACAGCAAAATCAAAACATCCATCACTGAATAAGTCAAACAAAATAGCATCTAACCTGGCAAAACTTTTAGAAATAAAATCAGCGTCAACTTTCATGTAACATGAATTGTCTGCAAGAAGTATTTTCATAGCCTTACCATATTCTACAGAGCTCATTACAACTATGGTCCCACCTTTGTCAGCATTCATGATGTGCCAATCTTTATTTTTAGCCATCATTTGAATGACCTCAGTCTCCCCTTCTGAAAGGTTTGACTTGTAGTGTGGTAGACTGATAATGTTCCTAAAATCTTGCTCATACTGTTTATTGAATACAGACAAAATTGAATTAAGTAACGGGTTATATGTACTTATAATTCTTGTGGACCTATCCATACTACCTACCAACTTGGTGTTGTCAAAAATGTATTTTAAATTTAATTTCCTAACATATAACTTAAAATCCACAATTAATTGTGCTAAATTTACTCTATTGTTAGGAATAAATAATTAGAGGTTATGTACCTACCATAACGTTCCATGTTAGTTGTCTTCTCTCGCCTTCTTTCTTGCTGGATGGGTTCGAAGCCGATCCTCGGCTCCGACTCGGCACTTGCTAAGCTCGAGAGCTAATTTTACCAGCTCGAGGCAACCCTATATCCCATGATGCAAGGCGTGACTACCTCAGATCTCGTTTGGTAGCTATGAAAAAACCCTGCCAGAAAAACTTCTTCCCAAAAAGGAAGAAGAGAAACTAAATGTGGAAAGAAGCAAGGCCAATAAACTCTAAGAGTAGTGACACTTCATACTGGGAGCCTATGGAAAGAGTGAACCATACCCAGAAAGGAGTACAACTGCAAGGTCTGTCCAGGCTAGGGGGAAGGAGGGAGGGATGCAAGAAAGAAGGCGAGAGAAGACAACTAACATGGAACGTTATGGTAGGTACATAACTTCTAAATGTTAAGTTGTCAAACTCGCCTTCATTCTTGCTGGATGGGACCGCGTCCCTAGCACCTCTATCCTGGCTGGCTCAATGGAACAGACTCTTGAGAACTGTGGAACCAAACCTAGCCCTGTCCCTGGAGACCAAGTCCAATTTGTAATGAGAAACAAAGGTGTGAGGAGTGGCCCAAGTGGCTGCCGCACAAATGGTGTCAATAGGTAGCCTATCCTGAAAAGCTGTGGAAGTGGCTAGGCTCCTGGTAGAATGTGCTTTTGGTTTTTGGGGGCAATTGCTTGCCCCTAAGAAGATAAACATAAGAAATGATAGAAGACAGCCATCTGGATAAGGTCACTTTGGAGACCGGAAGACCTTTCCTGTTTTCTGCATAAGAAAGAAACAGTTGATCAGATTTCCTGAATTGTTTAGTTCTGTCCAAGTAATACCTGAGTTGATGATGGACATCCAAACAATGAAGTTTTTGTTCAGCTTTGTTAGAATAATTAGGGAAAAAAACTGGCAAATCAATAGATTGGTTGATATTCATCTGGGAAGCAACCTTGGGCAAAAAAGATGGATTAGTTCTTAAAGATACCCTATCTTTGTGGAAAACCAAGTATGGGGAACGGACACAGAGAGCCTGAAGTTCAGACACCCTTCTGACTGAAGTAACAACAACCAGAAAAATTGTCTTCCAGGAAAGAAGTTTTAATGAGCATGTAGCAGCCGGTTCAAAGGGGGGTAGTATCAAGGATGCCAGCATTAAATTCAAATCCCATTGCGGAGGGGGGTCTTTGATAGGAGGTTTTAGGAGAAATATCCCTCTCAGAAAGGCTTTGCAAAGCTTGTGAGACATAATGTTTTGATCCACTAAGCCAACATGAAAATTTGAGATTGCTGCCAATTGAACCTTCACTGTAGAGGGAGAAGAACCCGATTGAAAAATCTCAGCTAAGAACTTCAAGACTGAATGCACTGGAGCAGTAAAGGGATCTATGTCTCTAGACTTTGCCCAGAAGGAAAAACGTTGCCATTTACTAGCATAAATCCTTCTGGTAGAGGACTTTAGAGAAGCTACTATGATCTCACTAACAGGGTCAGAGATCATAGGAAGCCTGGCTAAGGAAGGAAGTGGAGCAACCAAGCAGTGAGGTTGATGGAAGGAATGGACCGGTGCAGTTGACCCGAATGGTGGGTCAGAAGATCTGGAACTGGGTCCAGATGCCAAGGCTGCACCAAGAGATGATGATGCAGGGACAGAAACCAAATTTGTCGAGGCCAGTAAGGGGCAATGAGAATCAACTTGGCTCTCAATACAGTAGCTTTCTGAATTACTTGAGGTATCAGTGGGAATGGAGGAAAAGCATAAAGAAGTCCCCGGGGCCAATCCTGAGTTAGAGCGTCTCTCAGGGGATGGCCTGGTAGAGGAAAGAGAGTGAAGAAGTCTGGGCATTTTCTGCTTTGGGGTGTAGCAAAAAGGTCGCAGCAAGGGACACCCCACTTCTGAAAAATCTCGTCCACTACTGATTGTTTGAGAGACCACTCGTGTGGCATGAGAATAGCTCTGCTCAGCCTGTCCGCTAAGAGGTTGGATTTCCCGGGGATATGCGTTGCTATCAGAAACCGATGAGAGGAGATTGCCCATTGCCAAAGTCTGAGAGCTTCTCGACACAGTGGATAGGACCTGGTCCCGCCCTGCTTGTTGATATACCAGACTACGGACATGTTGTCCGTCTGAACTGCAATAGTCCCTAAAGGAAGAAAGTCGCTGAGGGCTTGCAACGTTAAAAGCACTGCTCTCATCTCTAGGACATTTATGTGCAGATGGTATTATATGGGTTGCCAAGTCCCATGGACCATCCTGCCCTGATAATGCCCCCCCCCCATCCGATCAGAGAGGCATCCAAAGTGACTGTGGCAACCGGGACTGGGGGAACAAACAGTCAGCCCTGATGGAGTTGCGGAGAAGACATCCACCAGGTTAGATGACTCTTGCACGATTGTGTCACGAATATCTCGTGTCGCATGGGGAGCTACTGGAATGACCACTGGGTGAACAACATCCACTGCAGAAGACGCATGTGGAAGCGGGCTAACGGCAGTAGTACGATGGCCGCAGCCATAAGACCTAGAACCTTCAGGACAAATCTGGCCCTGATCCTCTTGCTGAGTAATATGATCCGAGCATTTTGGATGTCCAGAATTCTTTGGTTTGTGAGTCTCACTGACATACTGACAGTGTCTAATTCTGTGCCTATAAAGGTAATAGACTGGCAAGGCGACAGAGAAGATTTTTCGAAGTTTACAGAAATCCCCAATTGGTTGCAGGTGTGAAGAGTGTAGTCTCTGGCCTTGAGAAGTTGATGCCTGGTGGTGGCAGAGAGGAGCCAGTCGTCTAGGTACGGAAACACCTGGAATCCTTGACGTCTCAGATGAGCCGTGACCACTGCCATACATTTGGTAAACACTCTGGGGGCTGTAGTGAGGCCAAAGGGCAGGGCTCTGAATTGAAAATGACTGGTCCCCAGCCGAAAGCGGAGAAACCTTCTGGAGAGCCTGTGAATTTTTATGTGATAGTACGCATCCTGAAGGTCTATTGAGCACATCCAGTTGTCCCTGCCCAAAAAGGGTAGAATGGACTGAAGCGTGACCATCCAGAATCTTGCCTGCTTGACAAACTTGTTTAGTTTGCTGAGGTCTAAAATTGGTCTCCAATCTCCCGTCCTTTTGGGGACCAAAAAGAATCTTGAGTAGATGCTGGATCCTACTTGGTCTGCTGGCACTAGTTGGATGGCTCTTTTTGCTAGGAGCTTTGATACCTCCAGCTTTGCCAATTGTGAAACATCTGGAAGGGATTGATGAGGAACGGGATATCTCTCGAAAGGGATATTGTAGCCCTCGGATATGATCGACTTTACCCATTTGTCTTGAGAGAGGGAATGCCAGGCAATTGGGTACAGCGACAATCTTCCCCCAACTGCCTCCAAGGGTGGACAGTCGGGCAACACCTCAGGGATGCTGAAAGGGTTTATCAGAGAGAGGCTCCCTGCTACCCTGATTCTGCGGACCCCCTCTGCCCCTAGGGTGGCATCTATTGTTATTACCCCCTCTGCCTCTGGGGGTAAACTGACCACGTGTATCCGGCGTGACTCCCTGAGATTTACAAAACCACATTTTCCCACCCTTCTGACCTTTTGGATAGGGTCTTGAAGGGGTGGAGAAATGGACTCCTACGACAGAAAGAGTCTTGCCGTCTTGCTCACACCTGGTCAATGTGTCCTTCACCTGAGGCCCGAACAAAGCCGAACCATCGAAGGGAGTATTAGTGAAGGACGCCTTAAAGGGATCTGCAAAATTACAAAGCCGCATCCAGGCCTGATGCCTAAGTGCCACTCCTGTGCCTGCGGCTCTACTCGCTCCATTGGCTGCATAAGAAATGAGCCACATGGAGGAGTTAGTTATAGAATTTAGGATTCCTAGCTGTGAAGCAATCTTTTCTTGAGCCCCAGCAGCTGACGGATCCTGAACCACCTCACCTAGTTCCTTGAGAATGTCTCTCTGAAGCCTGGTAAAGTGACATAGATAGTTCAGCGAACGCATAGCAAAGGTCACTGAAGAAAACATCCGCTTACCGTACCTATCCATGGTCCTAGAGTCCTTGTTAGGAGGATGGACAGGTACAGAAAGATCAGCAAGTTCCTTCTTGGTGGCCGCTGCCACCACCATGGCATCAACAGGGACACCCTTGGTAAGAAACTGTTTGTCTGAAGGGGCCATGATGAATTTAGAAGGCCTCCTGGGGACTGGTTCCACAGAATCCGGGGCCGCCCATGCCTTCCGAGCCACCACTTGCATGAGTGGGTCGAAAGGCGGAGACACCCAGGAGGTGGAGGGTCGAGATCCAAAAGCCTCCAGGTATACCGACTCATCCTCAGAGGGATTAATGGAAGGCCAGTTCCCCCTCTGCTTAAGGAGTTCCAGGATGTCTTAAAAGGAGACATCCTCAGAGGGGGACCGTGGGGAACCCTCCGACTCATCTAAGTCAGTATCTGATGTCGTAGACTCGGGGGAGTCTGTGTGCTTCCTCTTGCACGTCCTCTTACGCGGGGGCTCTCCAGCAGGATCAGGAGAAACCTTGGAAGAGGAAGTTCTTCCCAATGGGGAAACCTGGGGCGATGGATCTCTGGGTCCGGGAGCAAGAGAATGGCAAGAGACATCAACAGGCACCGAAGAGGGAGGAGCTAATGGAACAGACCATTGACTCAGCTCCGGGGCTAGAACACTCCTCATCACCTTGAAGGCTCCCCTCCCAGGGAGGCCAGAAGACTCCCGCTCCGAAGAGACAGGAATCCCCGGTCCCACCAAAAGAGAAGGCTCCGAGGCCGATGTCGGTGCCGAGTTCACCAATGCCGAAGCTCCAAGAGGGAGAGCGGGGTCGGACAAGGGTCCGATGCCACTCGCCCCCTCGGAGCCGACAAGGGAGACCCAACGACCGGATCCCTCCAAGGAAGGCCTCATGGAGGAAATCGAGCTGACAGGGGGAGTATTGGCTCCGGTGCACCCACGGTCACCGTTCCGAGAAGCTCCGGCTCTGAACTCTGAAGGAGAGTCGGAGGAGGAATTTCAGGGGGATGAGAAATAGCAGTCGTCTGCTGAGACGGGCTATGGAGCATTTGGGCCAGCGCCTGTGACTTCAACAGTCTACTTACCACCCTCTCCAAGTCATGGTCTGACAGCCCGGACGACCTTGAAGATCGGCTCCGATGGCTCCGCTCCGAAAGTAGAGGAGATCCCAGAGCCGAGCGAATTGACTCCAGGGAAGGAGACCGAGATCTCTTCTTGGACGGAGCCATCAGAGCCGAAGACTCTTCGGTTCCAGATGGAGCCGACAGCTTATCGGCTCCAGTGCTGGTTAAAGATACATCGGCTCTGGCCAGAGCCAACATAGTCATAGGTACCAGTGTATCGGAGCCAGATGGAGCCGATACCACTACCTCCAATGTGGAAAGATCGGCTCCAGCCGGAGCCGATCTCGACTCCAAAGGAGTCGGAGCCACCGCCAAAGGCTTAAGCACCACAGCCTGGGCTTTAGGTGGCTTAGAGGGCTTAGCCGACCCAGTCTTAGTTGGGGAACCCTCTGGCTTCAATAAGCCATGTAGAATTAGCTTGTTTCTACATTCCTGCAGACTCTCTGGCTAAAGGAGTGACAAATAGCACAGGAGTCCTGCAGGTGTAAAGGCCCCAAGCAGTACACACAAGAAGTGTGACCGTCTGTCAGAGACATTTTTTGACAGCACGAGTCACACTTCTTGAAGCCTGAGACCTTCACTTCCTTTGACATAGTATGCCAAAACACACACAGACACACACCAGTCACACAGTTATCTAAAGAGAAAAAAGGGGAAACTGAAAAACACAGACACTCTCCCTGACAGAAAATAAATGGAAGGGAGGCTTAAGGCCTGAAGGGAGGAAAAACTATCCCTGTATAAGGCAGAAAAGGGAATATAGGGCAAACGATATATATATATTAACACTAACTAACTAGGATTGAAAACTGGAAAAAGGGGAAAAATTTTCTCTGACTAACTATAGTATAAATCCAAAACTTTACCTGAGCTGGTAAAAAGAGACCTCTTCGCGAAGCGGCAAACGAGATCTGAGGTAGTCACGCCTTGCATCATGGGATATAGGGTTGCCTTGAGCTGGTAAAATTAGCTCTCAAGCTTAGCAAGTGCCGAGTCGGAGCCGAGGATCGGCTCCGAACCCATCCAGCAAGAATGAAGGCGAGTTTGACAACTTAACATAAAACGTTTCTTGAGAACAGAGATCATGTTTTGTGACAAGACAGTATCAGTCAAATTTAAAATGTTCAAACAAAATTCTAATATTTCTTCTTGCCTCTGGTCTTGCCTTTGTTCCTTGTCTGAACTTTGTTGGACCACTTCGGAGTCCTTTTTGTCCCTGAACTGTCCGTCAAAAAAGGACCTTTCACATTAGAGTCTACTACTGTCACAACAGAAGTGACAGTGTCAATCGACTCTAAATTGTTGTTATTAATGTTACTATTGGTCCCTTTGTTACCTTGACAAACAACACCAGAGTTGGCAGTATTTCTAACTTTGTTGGTAGTCAAAACCTTTGGAGTCTCCTGATGTGTAGGATCAATGTCTTGCTGAGATTTTGATGAAAAAGGTTTTATCAAATAAGCCCTGTGAGCAGCATACGCTGCAATGTCTCTACGTAATTTGCCCTGTTTTTTTCGATAACAGATGTCCTATGTCTCTTAACTTTGTCTGTATTTAATAAACAGTGTGAGCAAGATTTTAGGAACATTATCAGTCTACCACACTACAAGTCAAACCATTCAGAAGGGGAGATTGAGGCCCTTCAGATGATGGCTAAAAATAAAGATTGGCGCATCATGAAGGCTGACAAAGGTGGGACCATAGTTGTAATGAGCTCTGTAGAATATGGTAAGGCTATGAAAATACTTCTTTCAGACAATTCATGTTACATGAAAGTTGATGCTGATTTTATTTCTAAAAGTTTTGCCAGGTTAGATGCTATTTTGTTTGACTTATTCAGTGATGGATGTTTTGATTTTGCTGTTTACACTTTTTTGTACACTGAATATCCGAAGATTGCTTCTTTATTTGGAATCCCAAAAGTACACAAAATGGAAAAACACCTTCCTTTTAGGCCAATAGTTTCTGCCAGTTGTTCCAAAACAGAAACTATTTCTGTTTGGCTTGATGACATTTTGAATCCAGTTGTTCAAAAATCCAAATTTTATCTTCGAGACTCGTGGCACCTTTTGGAGTTGTTAAAAAACATTAGCACAGTAGATCAGGATGTTTGTTTTGCCTCTTTAGATGTTGTGTCTTTATACACCAGTATTGATCAACAAATTGGTATTGAATACATGAGAGAACATTTAAGCAAACAAGTAGATTTAGATAACACTTTGGTGTATACTTGTTGCAGTTTGATGGAAATAGAAGTTATGTCCTTACCATAACGTTCCATGTCTTTGTCTGCATAGATCTAGTTTGCAAGCAAACCAGTCTCTAGACATGCTTACATCACATATTCACAGAACTAAGAGTCTATATATATATATATATATAGACACATACACATATATACATGTCAACTATGTACACAACAACTGCAAAGCAGAAGCAGAATGCCCCAGGCCAGGCACCCCTAAGGGCGGAGGGGTGGGAATGTAAGAACAAGCGATGATGACACTCCACACATGGGGGTTATGGGTAAGGACACTTCTATATGTGATAGTGTTCAATCTCCCTAGCTCCTTGTTCCTGAGGAACTCTTGA
The DNA here is from genome assembly GCF_019279795.1 of Protopterus annectens. NCBI lineage: Eukaryota > Metazoa > Chordata > Ceratodontiformes > Protopteridae > Protopterus > Protopterus annectens. The sequence continues at coordinate 515,705,585 of NC_056730.1, read as the reverse complement.
GCACAGTGGAACCAAAGGTTGCCCTGTCCCTAGAAACCTTGTCTACCTTATAATGAGAAATGAATGTATGTCTAGTGGTAGGCGGGCTGCATGAGCCAGGGATGTAGACACTGACCTTGTGGAATGTCCTTTGGGTTTGTGCAAAAGAGTTTGATTTGAAGAATCATAGACATAGATTATACAATCCGTTAACCACTTAGAAAGAGTTCTTTTGGTAGCCGCTAATCCTTTCCTGTTATCAGCAAAGGCCACAAAAAGTTGATCAGTTTTCCTGTGATCTTTTGTTCTATCCAAGTAAAACCTTAGCTGTCTGTGAACATCTAATTTGTGCAACATATACTCCATTTTGTTGGAGTGATTCTTGAAGAAGGTGGGTAATTCAATGGACTGATTAATATTATTAATAGAACAAACTTTAGGAAGGAAGGATGAATTAGTTCAAAGAGAAACTCTGTCAGAGTGAAAGATCAAATACGGGTGCTTAATGGAGAGCTTGAAGTTCAGATACCTAGCCTAAGGATGTAATGGCTACCAAAAGAGAGTCTTCCAAGACAAAAATTTCAATGGGCAAGAGGAGGCTGGTTCAAAGGGGCAATATTAATTTAGATAACGATAAGTTTAGACTCCAAGGTGAGATCTAATTGGTGGTCTAATATGAAAAACCCTTTTAAAAGGCTTTACAAAGTCTGTGGGCCATAACAGGAGCCCCACATTCTTCCACATGGAAATTAGAAATGGCAGCCAATTGAACTCTTAATGTGGCAGGAGAAGCACCCTGATGGAACAAGTCTGTTAAAAACTCTAATATTTTATTCAAAGGAGCTATAAAGGATCCACTTGCTGTGTATTCCATTTACTAGAATATGTTTTAGTAGTGGAAGCTTTATGAGAAGCCACCAATATATTCTGAACTGCAGGCGAAAGAAGATCAGACCTGGCTAAGTTTGGGAGGGAGCAGCAAGCTGCTAGATGGAGGGACAAGGATGGGAGCCCCTACGAGTCAATAGATCTGGCTCTGGGTCCAGGATCCAGGGTCCCGAATGCAGTATGTCTTCAGGAAGGGAAACCAAATTTGCGAGGCCAGAATGGGGCAATGAGGATTATTGTCCTGTGTAGGTTTCTGGCTTTCTGGAGAAACTTTGATATCAGGGAAATGGAGGAAATAATCAGTGCGTCCCTGGGGACTTCCCCTGGAGGGGTAATAGGCAAAGTAGCTCCTGCATTTTAAACAGATCGCAGGAAGGCTGGCCCCCCCACATCGAAAAATCTTTTTAGGGACCACTAGATGCGGTAACAGATTGCTCTGCTCAGCCTGTCGGGCTGACGCGTGGATGACCCCCGTGGACTCCGCCCATTGCCAGATTCTCATGGCCTCTCTGCATAGCTGATAGGACTTGGTTCTTGTTTATGTACCAGACTACCGACATGTTGTCCGTCTGAACTGCAATAGTTCCCAGAGGAAGAAGGGGAGCAAAGTGTTGCAACGCTAGAAACACTGCCCTCAACTCTAGAACATTGATGTGCAGATTGTACTCCAAATTGGTCCATTCGCCTTGGACTGTCTGTCCCTGAAAGATGCCCCCACCCTATCAGGGAAGGTCCGTGGTCAAAACGAATTGTAGGCGCGTGGGTCTCAAATGGTCTCCTGAAAGGTTGCACATTTGAAGCCACCAGTTTAGATGTGTTTTGCATGTGTTCGTTATAAGAATCTCGTGTGTTAGAGGTAGTTGTTGGAACGACCATTGTGCAAACAGTAGCCATTGTAGGACTCTCATGTGCAGCCTTCCTAAGGGTATTGCAATAAGAGAAGCTGACATGAGTCCCAAAACCTTCAGTACCAGTTTTGCTGGGGATTTCCTGGACAAGAGAAGAAGACGTATGTGAGTCTGAAGTGAAAGTATCCTTTCTGGAGGAAGTCTTAGAATTAACTGATGTGTGTTTAATTCCGCTCCTATGAACAAGATACTCTGTGATGGCTGAAGTAAGGATTTTCCGAAGTTTACGGAAATTCCTAGGTGAACATACAGTTGAAGAGTATAGTCTCCGGCCTGTACTAGTTGACACTGGGTGGTGGCAGAAAGGAGCCAGTCGTCCAGATACGGAAACACCTGAACTTTGGCCTCAAGTGAGACGCTACCACTGCCATGCATTTGGTGAAGACCCTGGGGGCTGAGGTCAGACCAAAGGGCAGGGCTCGAAATTGAAAGTGACTGACCCCCAGCCGGAAGCGCAAATGATCTCTGGATGCCCTGGCCATTTTGATGTGGTAGTATGCATCCTTCAGATCTATTGAGCACATCCAGTCGTCCTTCTGTAAGAATGGAAGGATCGATTGAAGCGTGACCATTGAACTTTTCTTTCTTGACAAAGGTATTGAGGTCGCTTAGGTCCAGAATGGGCCTCCAGTCTGTTTTCTTTGGAACTAAAAGAACCTTGAGTAAGTCCCGAATCCTTGCTGGTCCGCTGGGACTGGTTGGATGACTCTTTTCTAGCAGCTTTGAAATTTCTATAGCTGCTGGCTCCATCTGGGAGTCTTTTCTTTGGAATGGGATGGGATAGAAAGGGTATGTTGTAACCTCTGGTAACCACGCACTTGTCTGTAGTTATGTTTTGCCAGGCCTGAGGGTATAAAGCTAGCGACCCGACTGCCTCCAGAGCAGGACAGTCGGGCCTCCTCTCAGGAGTGCTGGAAAGGTTTACCAGGGAGTGTATCCCTGTCACCTTGATGCTGCGGACCCCTCTGCCGCCATTCCACCTCTGCCCCTCCTCTGCCTCTAGAAGGCATCACCCTGTGTGCCTGTGAAAGATCCTTGGGGTTTTGAAACCACATTTTCCACCACGTTGCCCTTTGGGGTACGGTCTGGTTGGGGTGGAAAACGGACTCGACAGCAGACAGAGTCTTTCCCTCCTGTTCACACCGGTAAGGGTCTCCTTTACTTTGGGGCCAAAGAGAGTGGCACCGTCAAATGAAGGAAGACTTGAAGGCTTCCAAATGAACATAAGCGCATCCAGGATTGTGAGATCAGCCTCATGGACGAGTTCACAATGGATGTAAGGGTATTTAAGTTGGCTGTCACTTTCTCTGAGACAGCAGCATCTGTAGTACCCTGGAGGTATCTCTCAACTCTTTGACTAGATCCCTCTGTAGTCGTGTAAAGTGGGTCAAATAGTTCAGGGATTGCATGGAAAAAGCCGCTGAACTAAAAATGCGCCCCATACCTGTCCATAGTCCTAGAATCTTTATTAGGGGATGGACAGATGAGGAAGATTCCGACATCTCCTGGAACTCCTTTTGTTAAGTAAGTCTTGTCCTGGGGTGCAGTGATATACTTATTGGGTTTCCTTGGGACTGGTTCCACTGTGTCAGCAATAAGTTCCATTAATTCGTCGAAGGCGAGTGACCCAGGAGGAAGAAGAAACTGACTCATCCTCAGAAGGGGAGGGACTGCCAGTCACCTCTCTGTTTCAGGATCTCCAATATGTCCAAAAGAGACATCTTCTGAAGGTGACTTAGGGGACCCTTCTGACTCATCTAAGTCAGTATCGGATGTCAAGGATTCTTGTGGTGAATCCAAGTGTCTCCTTAAACAAAATCTTTTCCTAGGGACTTCTTCGGAGCATCCAGAAGCCTGGGTGGCTGAGACACTGGTGCTTTCGGCTTGGATGTGGCCGTGGGTGCAGAGGAGGATAGGGAGGAGAGGTTGCTTCCACTTATGTGGTTGTCTGGGTAGACAACACCTTCCTCAAGAATCTCCTGGTTCGAAGAAATGGGAAGAATCCCGAAACAGGCAGGATGGAGCTGAATCGGACAGATCGGGCTCCACAATCAGAAGATCAACCTCTTCCGGCTCCAAAGACTGGACAGGTCGGGAGGAGAGGAATGGATGGACAATGGGGAGGCCTTCAGTTTTTCGACAACTGATTTTGATGCCTGGTCTGAAGCATCCAGAGCCTCTTGAAAGGAAGGTTTTAATAATCCTCTGTCCATGAGTTTCCTATGACCTCCCACTAAAAGAGTGACAGATTGAACAGTCCTCTTGTAAGTGGAGAGGGCCAAGGCAGTAGACACAGGAACTATGGTTGTCAGTAACTGACATTTTTTGCCACACTGACAACGCTAAAGCCTGATTTAACTTTATCAGACATTTTACAGGTAAGATAAAAGTCAAGTCCAGTATAAGAGTCAAAAAAGTCAAATCCGATTTAAATGTCAAGTCCGGTTGTCAAATTTAAGGGTAGGTGTTGGTAGCGAAAACTCTAACCAGTTAATAAACTTACACATACACTCAGTATATCAAAAGTTACTATTAGAACAAATTTTCTCTAAAATATAACAAAAATAAAGTTATATCTTATCTCAAGATGCCAAACTAGATCTGAGGTAAAGGCAGAGGGATTGTGGGTATTAGATTGTCTCAAGCTTCTTCTCGATGCAGAGCTTGCAGCGGGCCGACCGGAGAGAGGATGATCGCCCTCACCACAATGTAACAAACGGCGAGATTGAACACTATCACATCTGGTGTTAGACAACAATTTTTTCACTTTTGAAGGAGATTATTACAAACAAACATCCGGACTGGCCATGGGTTCTCGAGTTGCACCTAGTTTTGCCAATCTAGTCATGAATTCTTAGGAAAATAATTTTTTGGCCACACATTTCATGGCCAATAATATTTTGTTTTATAGGAGATACATTTATGATTTGATTTTTTGTGGAAAGGTGATATTAGCACCTTCACTAGTTTTTTTCAGGATCTCAACAACACTACTAGTTTTTTTTAAATTCACGTTAGGTGATTTTGGCAAAAGCATAGACTTTTTGGATTTGCATTTAACTATTAATGACCATAACCACAACATTCAAAGCAGTATTTTTAGGAAGTCGACATTTGTAAATCAATATTTACATCATGATAGCTTACATCCGATGCATATGAAACGAGGTGTTGTCAAAGGTCAGTTCATAAGACTGAGCCATTTGACCAGTGATAACGTCACTTTCTTTCAAGAAATTAAGAAGTTAAAACTATTTTTTCTTGATAGAGGTTACATAGTGGGTTGGTTAGACTTGATTGTCGAAGAAGTTTCAAACTTGAGAGAAAATAAGGCTAGTCCTATCTTGAGAGTCTCTCACTTCACGAATGTGGTGAATTCACAGGACACCTCTAATACTGTCACTCAATACAGGTTGTCTTTTCCTTTGCCTATAACTAATGAAATGTTTGACATAAAAAACATTATTCGCAACAATTGGAAAATAGTAATAGGAAATTTTGATTTGGCCAGGACAATTGGAAACAGTCCCATTTTTTCATATAAAAAAGTGAGCAACATCAAGATGATTTTGGAAAGAGGTGCAAAAAACACAAACAGATTTTGTGATTTACCTTCGGGTACTTTTCCATGTACTAAATGTAAACAGTGTAGATTCATAAGTGGCACGTCCAACATTTGTTTAAAACATGACAACAAGACCATCACAGTAAATGGTCATTACACTTGTAAATCAACTAACATAGTTTATTTAGCACAGTGTGTTTCATGTGAACATTTTTACATCGGGAAGACCACACGCACTTTAAATAAATGCATTTATGACCACAATTTGGCTATTAAGAAAAAAGATGAGTTAAATGCTTTGAAAAGCATTCAACACATTGCCCTTTGTTTAAGAAATTCATTTTTTCAGTGTTAGAAAAAGTTGATGATACACCATTTAGTGGTGATTTTAAGAACCATTTGGAATGTAGGGAAGCCATTTGGCAGATTAGGCTAAAGGCTGATTGCTTGCCTGGTTTAAATGACACCATCAATATTAAGTGCTTTTTATTAGCTAGAAGATTTTAAACTTATAATGTTAAGACTTTTACAACAGTTCAGTTTGTTGTTACTATTATTATTGTTTTTTATTGTTTACTGTTTAATTTTTACGGTGTATATACATTATTATGTTACAGTTTTACACCTTGTATAGGCATAATTAAATATGCTTTTTCATTGGTCAGTCATTTTGTGTGACTTTGTATTTAAATCAAGTGGTTGCCTAAGGGTGCTTTTCTGAAGAAGTTCTTTTTTTGGAATAAATAGAACGAAAACGTTAAGAATACAGATTGGGCTATCTGTTTTCCATTGATTGCTAGTGGATGTTTGAATTTTACTTGGTTCGTGAAACCTAACTTGTCTGAAACTTCTTGGCTATTAGTAAGGATACCCCAGTTATTTAACAGAATGTCTTTAATCCTTTGTGAGTTCCTGCAAATGGGAATAGGGAAACTAGAAATCCAGTCTGTATTAGTATCCAAGGAAACATTTTCAGCTGTGGATTCAAGTTCATTTTGTTGAAAAAGTGTATCCGGTGGGTTTGTAGTGTTAGGGGGTATGTCCATATGTAAATCTGAAGAACTACTTTGATAGGTGTGGTGCTAAACACCCTGATCATTTTGCACCAAAGGGGTGTGTGTAGAAACTGGTAATTCACAGGTAGAGAAAGGAAGATAAGTGTGCGTTCTTGCAATATCATTGGAAGAAGTAGAATTCACCTGCTCTGCATAGTGACGGGCATTATGAAGTGTTTGTTTCAATCCATATTTGATAACAGGGGGAAATCTATCATATCTAAGAGATTGAACTGTGATAAAAAGTGTCTCAATCAATTCAATAGGATAATTCCTCTCCAAGAAATATTTTGTAATAGTCTCACATTCAGTGATAAACATGTCATCCTTGCTAATAATATGGGAGATTCTGATAAACTGACCTTTAACAATGCTGTTTCATAGCATACTGGTAAAATGTAAATAGTTATTTCTAAACATTTTCTTTCTATAAATATTAGATGACCAAGTTAAGTTAATAGTGTTCAAAGAAATGACAGTGTCCAAAAATGAATATGTTTCCCACAAGCTGACAGTTTGAAGTTTAGAAAGGGAATACTGGAAGAATTGAGAAGTTATGTACCTACCATAACGTTCCATGTTAGTTGTCTTCTCTTGCCTTCTTTCTTGCTGGATGGGTTCGGAGCCGATCCTTGGCTCCAATTTGGCCACTTACTAAAGCTCGAGAGCTTATTTTACCGGCTCGAGGCAACCCTATATCCCATGATGCTAGGCGATAACTCCCCAGATCTCGTTTGGAAGCTGAAAAACCTAGCATAGGCCAATAAAACAAAATCCTCCAACTGGAAGGAGGAGGAAGAGGGATAAAAACCCCCAAAGATCGTAATCTACACTATATATATCCTAGGACACCTAGATGGTGAACAAGGGAATATAAGGACCCTTCAAGGAAGGGAAGATCTTCTCGGTCTGTCCAGGCTAGGGGGATGGTGGGTGGGACACAAGAAAGAAGGCGAGAGAAGACAACTAACATGGAACGTTATGGTAGGTACATAACTTCTCAATGTTAAGTTGTCAATCTCGCCTTCATTCTTGCTGGATGGGACCGCGTCCCTAGCACTTTCATCCTGGGTGGCTCATTAGAACAGACTTAAGAATGGTGGAACCAAATGTTGCTCTGTCCCTGGAGGCCATGTCCAATTTGTAATGCAAAACAAAGGTATGAGGAGAGGCCCTTGTGGCTGCCACACAGATAGTGTCTATTGGTAGTCTAGCTTGAAAAGCTGTAGATGTAGCTAGTGCTCTAGTTGAATGGGCTTTTGGCTTAGAAGTTAATTCCCTGCATCTGAGTTGATAAATAGATGTAATCACAGAAGACAGCCACCTAGATAGGGTTACCTTAGAAACAAGAAGGCCTTTCTTATTTTCTGCGTACGATAAAAACAGTTGATCAGACTTCCTTATTTGTTTGGTTCTATCCAAATAGTATCGGAGCTGGCAGTGAACATCTAGATAATGTAGCTTTTGCTCCGCTCTATTAGTATAGTTTGGGAAAAAACTGGGAGATCAATTGATTGATTTAAATTTGTCTGCGAAGCCACCTTGGGTAAGAAGGATGGATTAGTCCTTAGAGAAACTCTGTCTTTATGGAAGATTAAGTAGGGAGGACGAATGCAGAGGGCATGAAGCTCAGATACTCTCCTAGCAGAAGTAATGGCGACTAGGAAGAGTGTCTTCCAGGAAAGAAATTTCAATGAACAGGAGACCACAGGTTCAAAGGGGGGAAGAATCAAGGATGTTAAGACTAAATTAAGATCCCACTGAGGTGGAGGGCCTTTGATCGGAGGCTTAAGTAAATATACACCTTTAAGGAAAGCTTTGCAAAGCTTATTGGACATGATGTTGTGGTCTGATAAGCCTGTATGAAAATTCGATATGGCTGCCAACTGAACCTTTACTGTAGAGGCAGAAGACCCTGAATGAAAAATTTCGGCTAGGAAGTCTAAGACCGAATTAATTGGGGCAGTAAAGGGATCTATATTCCTTGCCTTTGCCCAGAAGGAGAAACGTTTCCGTTTACTAGTGTAAATCCTTCTGGTGGAAGATTTAAGGGAAGCTACTATGATATCCCGGCCGGGATTAGAAATCATAGGAAGCCTGGCTAAGGACGGAAGTGGAGCAATCAAGCAGTGAGGTTGAGAGAATGTAGGGATTGGTGCAGCTGCCCCGACTGATGGGTCAACAGATCTGGAGCTGGGTCCAGATGCCAAGGCTGTACCAAAAGATAATGATGTAGGAATGGAAACCATATCTGTCGAGGCCAATAAGGGACAATGAGAATCAACTTGGCTCTCAAGGCAGTTGCTTTCTGAATTACTTGTGGGATTAGAGGAAAGGGTGGAAAGGCATAGAGAAGTCCCAGAGGCCAATCTTGGACTAGAGCATCTCTGAGGGGATGGCCTGAAAGGGGGAAGAGGGTGAAGAAGTCGGGCATTTGCTGTTTTGGGGTGTAGCAAAAAGATTGCAGCAAGGAAGGCCCCACTTCTGAAAAATCTCTTCCGCCACAGATTGTTTGAGAGACCACTCGTGTGGCATGAGTATAACTCTGCTCAACCTGTCCGCTATGATGTTGGACTTCCCGGGGATATGCGTTGCTATCAGAAACTGCTGAGAGGAGATTGCCCATTGCCAAAGTCTGAGTGCCTCTCGACACAGGGGATAGGACTAGGTTCCACCTTTCTTGTTGATATACCACACTACGGACATATTGTCCGTTTGGATTGCAATAGTTCCTAGGGGAAGAGAGTCATGGAGGGCTTGCAACATTAAAAGCACTGCTCTCATCTCTAGGACATTTATGTGCAGGTGGCGTTCGAAAGGTTGCCCTGAAAATGCCACCCCACCCAATCAGGGAGGTGTCCGATGTCACCATGGCGACCGGGGGAGGAGGAACAACGGGTCTACCTTGATGGACTTCAGGGGACAATATCCACCAGGACAGATGACTTTTGCAAGTTGGAGTTATCATGATCTTGTGGTGCATGGGGAGTTGCTGAAAAGACCATTGGGCGAAAAGCATTCACTGTAGAAGACGCATGTAAAAATGTGCAAGGGGAAGAAGTGTTATGGCGGCCGCCATAAGACCCAATACTTTCAGGACATACCTGGCCTGAATTTTGTCGCTCTGAAGAAGAACATGGACATGGTTTTGAATATCTAAGACGCTTTGATCTGTTAACTTTGCTGAAAGTTGTACGGTGTTCAAGTTGGTGCCTATAAAGGTAATAGACTGACAAGGCGACAAGGCAGACTTTTCGAAATTTATAGAGATTTCTAGCCCTCTGCAAATGTGAATGGTGTAAGCTCTGGCTTGGAGAAGTTGATGCCTGGTGCTGGCAGTGAGGAGCCAGTCATCTAGATATGGAAACACCTGGAATCCTTGCCATCTCAGGTGAGCCGTAACCTCTGCCATACATTTGGTGAACACTCGGGGGCTGTAATGAGACCAAAGGGCAGGGCTCTGAACTGGTAGTGACTGGCCCCCAGCCGAAAGCGGAGAAACCTTCTGGAGCGCCTGTGAATTTTGATGTGATAGTACACATCCTGAAGGTCCACGGAGCACATCCAATTGTCCTTGCCCAGAAAGGGTAGAATGGACTGTAGCGTGACCATCCAGAATCTTGTTCTCTTTACAAACTTGTTTAGTTTGCTGAGATCTAATATTGGTCTCCAGTCCCCTGTCTTTTTCGGTGCCAAAAAGAACCTTGAGTAGATTCCGGATCCTAGATGGTCTGCTGGGACTGGCTGGATGGCTCTTTTTGCTAGCAGTTTTGATATTTCTGATACTGCTAGTTCCCTTAGACCGGGTGGAACATCTGGAAGGGTTCCCTTTTGCTGAAATGGGGTTTGGATAAAGGGAATTTTGTAACCCGCGGATATGATCGACTGTACCCATTTGTCTTGAGTAAGGGAAAGCCAGGCTATTGGGTACAGCGACAATCTTCCCCCCGACTGCCTCTGAAGGTGGACAATCGGGCAACATCTCAGGGATGCTGGAAGGGTTTGTCAGAGAGAGGCTCCCTGCTACCCTGGTTCTGCGGACCCCCTCTGCCCCTAGGGCGGCATCTGTTGTTGTTACCCCCTCTGCCTCTGGGGGTAAACTGACCTCTTGCTTCAGGCGTGACTCCTTGAGATTTGCGGAACCACATTTTCCCACACTTCTGACCCTTAGGGTATGGTCTTGAAGGGGTGGAGAAACAGACTCCTATGGCAGAAAGAGTCTTGCCATCTTGTTCGCATCTGGTCAAGGTGTCTTTCACTTGAGGTCCGAACAAAGCCGAACCATCAAAAGGGGAATTTGTGAAGGATGCCATGAAAGGGTCCGCGAAATTACACAGCCACATCCAGGCGTGACGCCTTAAGGCCACTCCTGTGCCCGCGGCCCTACTCGCTCCATCGGCTGCATATGAAATTAGATGCATGGAGGAGTTAACAATCGAGTTCAGGGTTCCAAGCTGTGAGTTTATTTTATCCTGGGACCCAGCAGCTGATGGATCCTGTAAGACTTCTCCCAACTCTCTGAGAATATCTCTCTGAAGGCGGGTGAAGTGACACAAGTAATTCAGCGACCGCATGGCAAAGGTCGCTGAAGAAAACATCCGCTTACCGTACCTATCCATGGTCCTAGAATCCTTATTAGGAGGATGGATAGGTACTGAAGGATCAGCTAGTTCCTTCATGGTGGCTGCAGCCACCACCATGGCATCAGCTGATACACCTTTTGTTAGGAATTGCTTGTCAACTGGTGCTGTGATGAATTCAGATGGCCTCTGAGGGGTGGGTTCCACCAAATCCGGGGCTGACCATGCCTTCCGAGCCACTACTTCCATAAGGGGGTCGAAAGGCGGAGACACCCAGGAGGTGGAGGGTCAAGAACCAAACACCGACTCGTCCTCGGAAGGATTAAGGGAAGACCGGTTCCCCCTCTGCTTTAGGATTTCTAGGATGTCTGAGAAAGAGACATCCTCAGAGGGAGACTTTGGGGATCCCTCTGACTCATCCAAGTTGGTGTCAGATGTAATGGACTCAGGGGAGTCCACATGCTTCCTCTTATATGTCCTCTTATGCGGAGGCTCCGCTGACAGGTCAGGAGAAGCCTCGGAAGAGGAAGAAATTCCCAGTGGGAAAACATGAGGCATTGGATCTCTGGGTCTGGGAGCAAGAGAGTGGGAAGAGACATCAGCAGGCACTGTAGTGGGAGGAGCTGATGGAGCTGACCGTTGACTATGCCCTGGGGCTAGTACTCTCCTCATCACCTCGAAGGCTCCCCTATCAGAAAGGCCAGAGGGCCCCCGCTCCGAAGAGGTAGGAACCCCAGGCCGCACCGATAGGGAAGACTCCGAGGCCGATGTCGAGGCCGAGCTCACCAGCGCCAACGCTCCGAGAGGGAGAATGGGGTCGGACAATGGTCCGATGCCACTCGCCCCATCGGAGCCGATGAGAGAGATCAGGCGCCCGGATCCGTCCAATGAAGGCATCAAGGAGAAGATCGGAGCAGAAGACGAAGGAGCCGAAGGGGGAGGTATCGGCTCCGACGCCACAACAGTCATGGCTCCGAGGAGCTCCGGCTCTGAACTCTGTGGGAGAGTCGAAGGAGGAAAATTAGGTGGAGTCGTAATAGCTACCGTCTGATGAGACGGGTTACAGATCATCTGGGCCAATGCCTGAGACTTTAACAGCCTACTTACCACTCTCTCAAGGTCGTGATCTGAAAGTCTGGATGACCGAGAAGATCGGCTCCGATGGCTCTGCTCCGAGAGCAGGGGAGATCTCGGAGCCGAATGGATGGACTCCAATGAAGGGGATCTTGACCTCTTCTTAGATGGAGCCAAAGGAGCCGAGGACACGTCGGCTCCAGCCGGAGCCGACAGTGAATGCAAGGACTCAGAGGTATCGGCACCGAGTGGTGCCAAGACCGGAACCTGTGACTCAAAGGGATCAGCTCCAGCCAGAGCCGATCTAGGCACAGACAAGGAGCCAGCAGCCGAAGGCTTAGTACTTGGAGCTGACAGTTTTGCTGGTTTCGAAGGCCTCCCTGATGCAGACTTAGTCGGGGAGCCCTCGGGCTTTAACAAGCCCCTCAGTATAAGTTTGTTCCTGCGCTCCTGCAGGACTCTTGGACTGAATGCATGACATACAGAACAAGAGTCCTGCAGGTGCAGGGGTCCCAGGCAGTAAACACAAGAAGTGTGACCGTCTGTCAGAGACATTTTCTGACAGCACGAGTCACATTTCTTAAAGCCTGAGACCTTGGTTTCCTTTGGTTCCTTCGACATAACAGTGTCGAGGGATCACAAAAGGAAGAGAAAACACACACACACACACACACTCAAAAAACAATAAAATAACAATAAAAATATTAATTAGGATACTGACACACCCAGACATTCCCCAGGATCCCTAAGAAAAAATAAGGAAAGGGGCAGGCTTAAGGCCTAACCTAAGAGTGGAGGGGGAGGGATATAATGGATAAAAAGAGAAGGTATAAACAGTAATAGAGTTAAAGGTAGTTGCTAACTATTGAAAAAAACAACTGGGTGAAAAATTAACTAAAAAGGGTGACTGAACACTATATATATAAAGACTTGCCAGGAGCCGGTAAAAATACGCACTTCGCAAGCGAAAGCGGCAAACGAGATCTGGGGAGTTATCGCCTAGCATCATGGGATATAGGGTTGCCTCGAGCCAGTAAAATAAGCTCTCGAGCTTTAGTAAGTGGCCGAGTCGGAGCCGAAGATCGACTCCGAACCCATCCAGCAAGAATGAAGGCGAGATTGACAACTTAACATTGTCATTTATAAAATCATGTAGTTGATGTTCATCCCCCTGCCAAACAAAACAAAAACATCATCTATGTATCTTGTATATAATCTAGTGAGTTTAAAACCTGGGAGGTGTATTAATGTGTTTGTTTCCCATGTTGCCAAGACCCGATTTGCAAAAACTGGTGCTACTTTCGAGCTCATGGCTACTCCTTTTATCTGTTTGAAAATAATGTTATTAAAATGAAAGAAATCATTCTCAAGTATTAAGGAGGTAAGGGTACACATAGTATTAATCCTGTCTTCAGAAAAAGAAGTATGTTGTGATAAGTACATTTTAAGATGTAATATGCCTTCTGTATGGGGGATATCCGTGTATAAAGTTTCAATGTCTAGCGTAACTAAAAGGTTATCTCTTTGAGTAGATGGGTGTAAAAACAGTGTATTAAGAAAATCCCAAGAATCACGTAAATAATATGGTGAGTGTTGAACAACTGGGTGAAGAATCATGTCTAAAAATTTGGCTATTTTCTCAGTTTTGTCTTTTTATTAGACACTATATGTCTAAAAGGAGGATTGCATTGATTTTTATGAATTTTAGGTATTTTGAAGAACTTCCCCAAGTGTGGATTTGGTACAGAAATAAAACTGGCTTCAGTTTCAGAAATTAGCTTTCTTTTAACTAAAGATGTAATTTAATTATCTATGTTAGTAAAAGCTTTGTTAACTTCTGACAAGGACACAATAGTGTAATAATCATTGTTGTTTAAATCAGACAAAGTGTTCACATATCTGTCCTGCTCCATAAGTACAACCCCAGTTCCCTTGTCAGCTCTCATGATTCTCAATGACTTGTCTTTGCGTAAAGAATTGAGAGTTGACAATTGATCTAGTGATAGGTTAAACCATCTAGGTAGATTATTACCAAGTAATAAATTGCGGAAGTCTTTCTCGCATACTTTTAAAAATATCTGCAAAGTATTGCATAACGGGGGGTTATATATAGTTTTCTTAACTGGATCTTTAGCTTTAGGATTGTCCATGAAAGAAACATTTAAATTAACATCATCCTTGTTATACATAAGCTTAAAATTCAACTTTTTGAGGTAAAGGTGTAAGTCTAATAATAAAGATGAAATGTTTGCCCTTTGGGCGGGGATACAAGTAAACCCTTTACTGAGTAAAATTAACATCTCTTTATGTAGAATACTGCTTGTGAGGTTAAACACTTCTGAGATGGTCACTTCTGTGCTGTTCATTACTAAGTTGTCATTTCCGAGTAGTTTGTAGAAGCTGTATTCGAACCTGTGGACACTGCGTTCGAATCGTTGACATTCATGTTTTATTAAAGTCATTAATCAGTGAGTGTGAAGAAATAGTAACTGGAATACTTTTTGGTGCCCTGGAGGGAGAATTATGAGAAACAGTTAAGGAATTCTCCTTGAACGTCCCTGGGGGAGACCTCTCTCTCTCTCCTCTCTGTCCCCTTTGCTGCAAAGGATGTATATTCTCCAAGTGATTTATATCGTAAATCAATGTTTGTGGTTTATGCTGCTGTGTATTCTTCTTGCTCTTCTTTTTATGAAAGGTAAAACCATCAGGCTGCTTTCTGCAAGAATAAAAGAACACTGTGGAACAATTAGACATAAAGATACATGTAACGCTCTAGCTAAACATAGCATTTCCTGCGGGAACTTTATTAATTTCAAATTTCTAGTTTTGGAAAGCATTGACATATTTTTTTGGTGATGCTAACACCTTTTTGGAGGTGAAAGAACTATTTTGGCAGTTGAGACTAAATGCCGAAGCATCTCCAGGACTAAATGAAAATCTGAGTATTAAATGTGTTTTAAAATGGGACCTTTAATATAACACTAAAATAGTTATTCTCCTTCCTTAGGAGATTTACATTTTCTGTTAAGACATACTGTTCCTTATTGGATAGGTGGTCACTATGGTTTTTTACTAATTTCTTTTTATTAGTCTTTGTTCATTGGAATTCTACAGTTTAATTCTTTGTACATAGGTTTCTATTAGAGATATGGTTACTATGCATTTTTATACCACTGGTCACTAAGCATTCTTAGTACATACATTCTTTTATTGGTTCTATTGTTGCTATGCAATACTGTTTATGCTGTACTATTTGTTAGCTGGTTATTTCATACATTGTACCACCCCATTTTTAGGGTTTTCTCATAGCATTTTGAAATTCCAACTCATTATCTGATGAAGTCCTGACTATGAATAAAGGGATGAAAGCGCTTGACAGCGGCTCTGATGTTTGATTTTATGTCTAATGCTTGATTCTTTTTGCTTATTTTTTATTTTATAGTGAAGTTATTTCACATAAGTGTCATATCTTCACTTTCAAAAGGAGTTTTATTTATTATTACATATATATATATATATATATATATATATGTATATGTATATATATATATATATATATATATATATATATATATATACACACACACACACACACACACACACACACACACACACACACACACACACACACACACACACACACACACACATATATATAGATATAGATACATATATATGCATACATGTCACAAAATGCCCATACAGACATATGCTGCTGATAGACCACCCATAACTGGGGCAGCATGCACATTTGGATAAAAAAGCAGTCGTGACACTCACAACAGTCCAAATAAATAAGTGAACAATATACTGCTACAAAATCATGATAGGCCATACACAATGGCCAGACATACAACAACCTCTTAGCAAAACAAATAAATTGTCTGAACATAGCAAAGACAAATAAAACCAGCCAGTAATACACACATGTTTATTATACTCTGATGTCTTGGCCAAAGCCTTCAAGGAATAAAACATTACCATAAATACATGCCTTAATCAGAAGAAGCAATTAACACCTAATTACATAATTAAATAAACAGCCTCCAATTACACTCCTCATTTAACTCCTTATGGGATATAACCCCCTATGGGATAAAGAATCACATTTAATAATACATTGAGTCTGTACATAACAATTGTCCTTTTATGAATGTTTCATCAAACTGAGGAACAGACTTTTTCAAAAACAGTACCTTGGAACCCACTACTGTCCACATGGTGAGATTTATTCAATATAAAGGCTATAGAACTGTCATATTTTTATCAGTAATATGACTCACATGTTCTAACAGCCTAGTTTTTAAATATATGCTACTGTCCCACACATAAAATATGTTACAAGAGCATCTAAGAGCATTCTCTATACACCAGCCTCTTGAACGCACAGACTTCAACATTTTTCACAGCCTTTCCCCTCAGCAGGAATAACAGCACTAAATAATGATAGACCAGTATACCTATCAACCTCCTACTTTATGACATCTGGACAAAGCCTGACGCAATTGGTGGACAGAGGCCCAGATTCATGGACATACTTGAAATATTGCTGTTAATACAATGAGAAAGTTGCTGGTGTTACAGTGTTTGTTGTAACATATGTTTTCTGAGGGATATAAAGTCAGAAAAACAAATGGATGTTACCATTTACATAATGCAATCACCAGAGTATGCTACTGATTTGCCAAGGACAACACCTGTCTGGGGAACAGACCAAACATAACAGGCTGACCTGTGGCCATTATGTGGATGGTCCTATAGTTGAGAGCTATGCAGAGACAGAACTTTGCCAGACTGAAACCCATGCAGAAGTAGCATGTGCAGACAAACCCTGTTAAACTGGCAGTATTCCAAACATATAACAGCAATACTCGCATTCTGCTCCTAAGTCTTGAACCTTGTCCACCATTTAGTTGGCTTGTCTTTACAAGTCCTGTTGTAAGAGGTAGTAGCTCACACAACTCCAGGATGACTTCCTCACAAGTAAGGGAAAGGGCCAACGCCCACATGAAGTACTCAGTTACAGGAGTGTGTTGCCATGACATTGGATATTGGAAGAACTACACAGCTGCTATGCATGCAGTTAGCAACTGGGGAACCCCAATAGGTGCACAGGCCATCACCTGTTCATGAGCATCACCTACAAAAGCCATGCTGCCACCTATTCAAACCAGCTCTATCCCTGTAGTGTAGAGAGAGAGAGAAAACAAATAAAACATAAACTGGAAAAGAAAATAAAGAAAAAAAGGTAAGTGGAAGATGTAAGCATGCAACTGAATGCAGTACTTGGTCTGTGATAATGGAAAATATGATTTGGAGGAATATATGTCCCAACAAGACTTGCTGTACTAATGTCCTGCTGAACAGCTGCTACGGCCATAGCATCTGGCCCTCTCTGCAGTGGGAGAGATCACATACATACCTCTCAACTGTGCAGATCTTCATAGAATGTCCACATTTTCACATCATCGTTTTTTATCTGTTCCTCCTGAAATCTGTACTTTTCTGGCAAATAGCTGAGGATTTAAGTCATCAAGTAATGACAAACACTTGAGTTTAAGACTCCACATCCTTAAGAATATTCACGGCAATGCAAAATATATCATTCTACAAACTTCCTATGTTTGTAACAGGAATATTTAAAGTCTGTCCCTATTTATCCCCCCCTTATTTTAGGCTTTGTCCAGATGTGATGCTCTGAGAGGTTGTGAGGTAGGATCCCAGTTCAGGAGCCTGACTCACCCTGGGAAAGGATAGCTCATATATGACAGCCACTGAGGTGTCTGTCAAATAGTTGTGACTGTGCCACTGCTAGGCCATTTAATGGAATGTTGTCCATACCCATGTTACATGTGAATATGAGTATGACACATGTTTGTCTTGTAAAGCTAAGAGACCTATATAGGGCATGTGCATAGTAAAGTACTGTTGCAGACATGTGTGTTGAACTGCATGTGATATATTGAATTGATAACATTTAACTGTAAAGTGTTCTGCTGGACAATAAGCACATTTGTGACTATCTATAGTCACATATACATATAGCTGTGTTATGTCAGTCAAACCATTGGCAGGTCTGTGAGCAATGACATTGTAACATAATAGCCTACTTACAACTGTTGGACATCTTACAGGTTATCACAGTGATGTCAAAGCCTAGTGTGCAGTCAAAGTACTAATGTATGGTGCAGCTATATTAATACAGTATCAGTTTTGATGTCCCTTTTGTCACCCATTTATGTGTGCTATTGTCCAGACACACTGCTATAACAGGTTGAGAAGTATGATTGAGCAGGAAGACTGTAAATACAGTATGCTATTCTAACATAGAACAGAAATGTATACCAGGTATCCCCTGAGCACACGTATGTATACGGGTTACCTTCATTTCATTGACAACTCATTTCACTGACAACCAAATCAGCAAGACCAATTCACTGAAAGTTAATTTCACTGACAACTCATTTCACTGAAACTCATTTCACTGACAGTTATATATGGCCTGTTTCCCACTGTAATGTGATCCTGGAGTTACAATATATAGTAAGGGGGTGTAGAGGGCACAGCTCCCCACATTGGGGGTATGGGGGCAAAGCCCCCCCCCCACATACTATGGTTGTATATTGTTTTCTGCAAAACAGTTATTCATTGAACTTGTAAGTATCCATCTGTATATTTTAAAACATTTATAATATGTGGGGGGCTTTCCCCCCCACACCTCCCAATGTGAAGGCTGTGCCCCCACACACCCCCCCCTTACTATATATTCTAACTCCAGGATTGCACTACAGTGGGGAACAGGCCATATATAACTGTCAAAGAAATGTGTTTCAGTGAAATGAGTTGTCAGTGAAATGAACTTTCAGTGAAATGAACATTCTTTGAATTGGTCTTGCTGATTTGGTTGTCAGTGAAATGAGCTGTCAATGAAATGAAGGTAACCCATATATACATATGTTCAGCTGGAAGGCACAAAACTAATCACATGGGTTTCAAGCAGTCAGGTACATAAGTTGTGCATGTTGCACATGTGTGTAATATCAGTATCAGTGCATACAACAGACACAAATGTGTACAGCTACTGGTTGCTGCATTGCCCTGACACTGATATGGGTAATAGAGTAGGCATGATTATCAGGTAGTAATCGGGGAAGTGTTCAACTGTGTTATGACCCTCTGTCCATGCCTACCACTACCAGCTATATCAACACCTATATACAGTGGAGATCACAGGTGTACACACCCGTGTTGGAATGCCAGGTTTGTGTGCTGTATGACAATCGGACCATAGAAGATCATTTCATAATGTTTCTCAACTTGAATGTGACCCCTAACCCATATAATTCCACTGAAATACAATCAAAGATGTTTCTAGGAGTGAGCAACTATTGCCAATTGAAGATGTGCCATGATGTTAGAGTCCAAACCAAGATGAATGAATGCTGTAACCATCTCAAGAGGTGCATACACAACATATCAGTTTAAAGGTGTGCACACTCATTCAGCTGGCTTATTGTACTGATTATTATTTCTATATATTTTTATAGACCAGATTGTTATGTTTTCAATTGAATTGTACAGGCTATAGGTCACATTATAGGTGGAAATTGTTTTGAAATTAGTTATTGTGGTGTTGTTCCAATTGCACAAATACCAGGCATTGTAACAGGGGTGTGCACCCTTTATATCCACTGTAGCTATATGGACTCAGCAGTACCTGACCTGTATAACCAGCCTCCACCAAGGTAGAGTAATCCCTTTTGGGGGACAGCAACAATACACAACCCGCATAATAGGTTGCTACATTGGCTGTACAGGGAAACATAGGTGCAGGCAACAACTTGGATGCAAGTCCACCTATATTTGAGCAAGCATGTAAGTTCACAGGTGACTTCCTTTAAGACTATGACTACAAATCAGACATATCCACACCAGCAAGGACAATTGCAACTGTGTATCCACATATGTTGTAAGTCTCAGAGGAAACAACACAATTCACCCTGCACTGGGGGTAAAGAATGCCTCATACATACATGCCATGGATATAGGCAACCTGCATCACACAGATTAGGTGGGAACATAGCCAATCTGTCCACACCAGTTGTACAGGGGGATATGCATATCAACCACACTCCTCCCCTCAGCAATGGCGAACATGTACATATTACCTATTGATGGAAAGAACAGCATATCTCCATGGGGCATAATAACATCACTGTCTGCCACCTACATGAACTCAGGCATGTGCTCACAGCTCCATCACATACCACAGTCAAACACAGACCTGTCACCATCCACACACCATCCACATGGAAGATGGCCACTGTCAACCTTCTACACAGAAATGAATGGAGAATAGAGGATTATGCAATCAAGTGCCCAACATTGGGGGAATAAGATAGTTCAGGGCCAGGAGTGTAATGCAAGCTGCTATAGCCATGATAGCTTGGAGTGTTATGATATAGTGTGGATTATTTGAAAGTAATATCCACTGTTGATGTGCACTTTGATAACCGTATGAGTTCCTGTGACCTTTTTCCTGTTTATGTCTTCCAGGTAACATGCAGAGGGTTCTCCTACCAGCATTCTCTGTTGGGGAAACTGACATCATCATCCAATATATGACTGGACATTATGCCCTGTTATTTGGATGGAGAGCAGAAAATGTGCATGAGAGGACCACCCTGTGGAACAGTGTGGTCCACAGGGTAAATGATGCCAGCCTGCACAGCAGAATGTATGAGCATGTGTAGCATCAGGCTACCGACCTCATCCGCCATGCCCGACAATGGGCTGCTGCTGTAGTGAGGGACCGGCTAGCCACAGGTGGGGACCCAGCCATCCAGCCCCCACTGACACCCACTGAGGAGCTCCTTGCCAAACTTGAGGCACCCGCCCAATGCACAAGCCATGAAGCTGAGGGAAGCATTGTGGAGGTGGGTTGCACACACTCACTGGATGAGAAGCGTGCAGGTAAGGGCCCAGTGGGGATTAGTACACTAATGTATCAGACATACATGTATCTGTAGTGTATCTACATCCATGTGTCAGGTCCAATTGCAGTTGTGGATGAGGTTTTCTAATGCACAGAGGTGTACATCTTTGGTGAGGACAGGACATTGTGTATTAGTGGGGTTAGTACTGTATATGTTCAGACATGCTGCATCCATCCTGTACCAAGGCCACATGTAAGTCTGCTGACAATAACTCCCTCTCACAACCACTTAGGACCCACTGGTCTGCATATGGGACAGCAGCCTGAAGCTGGTGAGTATGACATTGTTCTGTTGCTGCCTGGCAATACCCAGGCACGTGAAGGGCATGCAATTTACCATGCAAACAACCATTAGTAATAGCTATATTACTTTATGCAATAGCTATATTACTTTTTGTGCATGTTCACTTGTGCTGGGGTTAACTGTATTGCATCACAGTAGTCACCACTGGGGCTTATCTGACGTGAATTCAACTTTCTTGTAACATACCTCCCAACTTGTCAGTGCCAAGACATCTGGACAGAGGCCAGCAAAATGGGCTGGACAAACAACCTAAGGTAGGGACATGTGTGACACATTAGTGATATACAGTAGATATAAATTGTGTACACACCCCTGTTAAGATGCAAGGTGTTCCTGTTACATACTAATTAGGACCACAATATGTCAGTCCACACCTCTTTCACCCTTTAATGTGACCCATAACAGGCATACTTCACTTGTAAAACCAAGCATCTGGAGTCATGTATTGCACCTACAAGGCTGGCCACCTGTGAGGACAGCAGACATCCTATCAGCATAATGTTTCAGTCAGGTATGATGCCTCATGCTGCCATATGTGTCAGTACACGCACTGTGGCCTATTTGACTATAATATCACATACATGGGCATTGTTAAGGCACTCATACCAATTCCAACCACGTATAGGTTGCAAACATATGGATTTTCCAGACACATCTGTACAGAGGACTGTCCAATGGTTTAACCTGCTGCATGTGAGGCAGATGCTGTTACCACACTATATAAAGTAATGGCAGTGGGAGGTAGTTACCAGCAGTGTATGGTACACACATCAAAATGGTATAAACCACACAAGATATGATGCTCACACACACAAACAGTTGCCAGCATTGGGATTAGAAATCTTGCCTATCTAGGTATTCCTACAATAGTACTACACAGCGGACGTGCCAAAGAGATTATACATTTCCACCTATTCCAAAGGTACTTCTAAGGTGGATGAAATCAACAGGACTACTAAATTGAAGTGAGGGAAAGTGTAAAGGGTATTACACAGGTCATAAATGGTGTAACCCACAAACTACATGATTCTCACACAAACACACACATCCAAACAGTTACTAGTAGGGTGATTAGAACACCTACTTATCTAATTATTGTTACTATAGTGCTATGCAATTATCAGACATGCCACAGAGCTAATGCATTTCCACTTAGTCCAAAGGTACTTCTAAGATGGGTGACATCAACAGGACTACTTGATTGGGTGAGGGGAAGTGTGAAGGCTAGTACACAAGTCAAAAATGGTATAAGCCAGACAGTACATGATTCATACACACACACACACACACACACACACACACACACACACACACACACACACACACACACTTACTAGTATTGGGATTACAACTCCTGCCTATCTACTTATGTCTACTATAGTGTTATGCAGTAACAGCACATGCTACAGAGCTTACTGAACTTTCATATGGCCAAAGCGGCTGATAACTACACAGCTGTGGTAAAGTATTACAGGTGGCAGACAGTCTACCTTTTGTTCCACCCTTCTTTCTGTCTTGCACTTCAACTAGCATTATGGCTTGGCACTTCACCAGTCATTGTACCAAGAAGTGAGGCACACCTGGGAGCCATCAGCAGTACTCATTCATCACAGATGTAGCCCCAGTACTTACTAGTTATGTCCACCCCTCCTGGCATGTTTGAATGGCAGTTTTCTGTGCTTTCACCCATTAACCTGGTGGACTTGTCCATTCTAAGGTACTGTTGCAACTGCCTCATGTACACAGACAACCCTCCCCTCTAAACTCCAAACACTCAGACCTGTGAGAGTTACTCATACATCACCCATTGTGGACATATGCACTCTCCATCAAAGACTGGACTAGCAGGTCAAGATGATAAGATCAACACCTGCACCATACCATGTTGAACAGGTAGCTCACCATGACACCCACTTTGACAGCCATGACATACAGTGAAAAGCCACACACCCACCTTCCCAGAGGCACTCAATGGACATTTACCCAAACAGCACAGACCAGCAAGACATACACCCACTCAGACAAAACAACATGGCACATGCCAAGGAAAAAATATTTAACCTACACAGTGTGCCCTTCAACCTAAGCTCCTAAGGCTAACCAGCTTGCACAAGGCAGTGATCATGGGTAACTCAGTACTGAAGCACACACATATCCCACTCACTAAGTTGAATATGGAGCAGGTAACAGCCAAATATCCATCACATGCCAGCATCCAACACATGACACAGCCAGTCATGGCACTCCACAGTATCCGCTCTGTATCCATGTGGGTGTGAATGACTTGGGACACACCTCCCTGGACTATATGGAAAAATACATGGGTGAACTCTCTGATTATGTGATCCAGGCAGGTGTGACAGTAGCCTTGAGCAGTGTACCACCATCACCCAGACTGATGCTGCGGTACTATCAACAGATAACTGACTGCAACATTGGCTTACATGTTTTGTGCCATTCTCAGGGGATCCAGTATCTCTCTGCTTGCGATGACATGATTGACAGAACCCAATGACTTGCCACAGATGTCATACATCTGTCAGCGGTGGGTTTCCAGGTAGTGGCTATGTGTCTTGCCACCCCTATGATGCCTTATTAGACAGTGTTCCTAATGTAATTACCACTATAACAGCTAGACATGTATGCAATCTGAGGGTCATGCTGCTCAACACAAGACATCTGTCAGGATGCAGTCACTCAAAGCACTCGGAGTGGTGGACACATGTCTGCTGTAATGGAGAGGTGGTTCACAGAAGCAGACAGCACACCTGCAGTATCAGGCTATGATGCATTCCACAGCTGTCAGCCCCCAAACATGGACCACAACACAGCTCCATGGGTGGTGATGTCTCCATATTCATTACGGCTAGGAACACCTCCAGACTAGTGTCTCAGCATAATGCATTGGAGATACTTCCCATACAACTGCCTTGGGGTAATAGTGCAATCCAGAACATAGCCTATTATGGGTCCACATCTATGTCCCTAGACTGTCAATGCACATTCCTCAGCACCCTTCCTTCTATGATGGTCCAGCGCAACACTGACATAGTATGAGTCTTCAACTACCCCTCCATCACCTGGGGAAAGTAGCCAAGCACCAGTACAGTGGCCCAACACTTCTGGGATTCATCATTTCCAATGCCCTGGACCAGCTCATACTGACCCCCGGTAGAAGATGCAACAACTTTGATCTGTGTTGACTACTTAAATATGGGACTGTTGCTCATCCACAGATGTCAATCCCTGCAAGGTGAGATCCACACAGGCTGTAATCAACGTGGAACTCAACATGTCAGCCACACCCCCCACAAAGGTAACCACCTTGCAAAACCTCTCCAAAGCTAACTTTGCAGCCATGAAAACAAGGGTGGATGTCTTCACTGAACCAATGACAATGGGAAATAGCTGCATGACTGTGGAATCATACACATATGCACTGTACAAACAGGTACATGAATGCATGGTACTAGCCAGAGCCATCAGACCCCAGATACTGTCCTCCAAACACTGGGAGACAATGTGATGGTCCCCTGCCATTACTAAAGTGTACATCAGAAGGAGGACACTGTTGCAGAGAAAGGTGGTGTCCAATGAATGTTGAACTCCCTTATTAGCCTCAAACACAACTTTGGATCCCTCATGGAATCCCCTACAGGCATCTATAATGGCAGATATGCAGCAGACACTAATGACAATCACAACAGCCTTTGATAGTTACATCAACAACCTCCACAGCATTAAACACAAGTACTGTGAATTACTGCACAATGCTAATACCTATCCTGAGACAACAGATATTGGCCACAGTCTTGGCAAAACATTCAGTGCCAGCTTTACCTCTCTCTCACCCCACAAGTGAAGTGCTGAGTGAATGTGTTCTCACATGCTGTATCCTGTTTCTGTTCTAGGCATCTTTGTGTCACCAGGATGTGGCCCTGCAGAAGATCACGAGTATGGCAGTGTGGTAACACATCCACCATGTCATAGGCAGTGTACAGTATGTGCAGGGAAATCCATGGTCTGTAACATAGTGATTGCATATGCCTCACAGGTTATAATGCTGAGGGTTGTACATAGGTATATGTTGATTTACAACATCCGTTGTAGAATGGAGAATGGTACGCGCTGTGATTTGGACACACCTCCGATTGCTAATAACCACAGCCACAGGAGATATTCATCAACCAAACACACTGAGATTACTATTCACACACATACACACACACACACACACACACACACACACACACACACACACACACACACACACACACACACACACACACACACACACTTGCCAGTACTAAGATCCATAGCAATTGCTTCATAGGTGTGTAGTACGTAAATAGGCTTGAAGGGTCTAAAAGGCTAGCCCAAGGGAATGCCCTGGCATCAGTCCACATGAAAATAGTCCCCAGTGTGGCTCAGGAGTACAGTCACTAGAGTGGTCCCCAGGGGTGGGTATTGTATTCTCCATCCACTCATCCAGATTTCTATTGTGGGTGGCCAGTGATGTGCACTGCTTAACATGTATGTGATTTATATTCCATAACATAGACAGTGTCTGGGTTGTGCACATGTCCCACACGCATGTTCTTTTAAGTATGGAAGTGTGATTGAGGTCTCTGGGGCATGTTGTGTAGACAGATTGGTATCTTCAGAAGTAGCATTCCTGACCTCGTTTGGTGAGATATGGCTATGTAACTGAAGTCGTGATTGCACCTACAGACAGTATGGGGATTCATTGTAATTACTGGAGTCTGTCCATACAGGGCATGTGTATAAGGCATGGTATTCCCTTTGTGGAGTACATTTGCAGACTCTACAGTTGTTGCAGGTGTCCAGTGGGGAACATGGCAAAAGGGCTACTGTACACATTGACTGGGCTACTGAGGGAATGGAACAGGGTTCCATGTCCTTTTACTTGCTGGATAACACACACTCAGTCAGGAGATGTAACACATCAAAGTACTTTCTGATATCAATGGCACTGTTGTGGTCAACAGGAAGCTGACTGTCAACCTGTGTTCCCCATTCTGTTATAACAACATCACTGTTCAGTGGACTACCACCAGTGTATTACTTCATGTGAGCCATGTTGTTCCCAAAGGTAATGGCGGCACATCTCTTGGCATTGAGGTAATGTCCAGGGTTCTGACAACAGTCATAGGTGTCAAGTGGCCTTTGGGCATGACGTCAACATCACGTGGATTGGGAATGCTACCACCCACCTTACTGTTGTATGCAAACATTAACAGCCAGGGTGCCGTTGTGTTCTCCTGCACCTCAGAAAGTTAGATCCCAAACATGAGAGGACATGGGTCCATACACTGTTTGACACCAGTCTGCCTGTTCATCGGTTTGACATGGAGTCTACTGCAATCACACTGTGGGTACTCTCTATGAGGCAATTTGCAGGAGAACTACTGATATAATGGCTGCTGCTCAGCCAAGTGTGTTTGTGTATGACTCATGGGTGGAGAGTGGTCTCTGATTATTAGAAGGGTTGCCTATACTGTTAACTAATCCATACTGTCACATAGTCATTGCACATGACACTACACATTTAGGGCTGTGGATTGTCTACACCAACCTCTACTGTGTTTGACAACTATTGGCCTCGTAATGTGGACACTGGGGCATATACTAGGTCCTCAATATAATAATTTAGCAAAACCCACCCCCAATGGATCCTGTTATTGCACAATCACACCAACACCCACACAGGATACTGATGACTCACACACTTGCCAGTACTGAGTTTCAAACCCCTACCTAGCTATGTATTGTTACTACAGTGTTACACATTTATCGCATGTGCCATGGCTCTTATAGGATGGATGTTGTCCCAAAGTACTTCTAAGGTGAGGAACATCACCAGCCCTTGTAAATACTGGCATTGGGTGATGTAGTGGGTGAGAGATTTCACAAAATATTTTATCCTACACACACGTTTACATTTGCCAGGAATGAGGTTCAAACCTCTATCTAACTATGTTTTCAGACCTTTATGTTACGCATTTACCACGCACACCACTGACCTTACATGGTTTAGGGTTGCCAACAGATACTTGTAAGGTGAATGATATCCACAGGACTGCTAAAGTCAGGCACTGAGAAGTGTACTAGGTGTAAATGGGGCCAAAATCTTTTCAGTACGGATACACACACACACACACACACACATATATATATATATATATATATATATATATATATATATATGTATACACATATGTACTCACACACAAACACTTACCAGGAATGAGATTCAAACCCCCACCGATGTAGTTATTGCTACTACATTGTTCCACATTTATCAAACATGCCACAGAGATTATAGGTAGAACAGTGTCCAAACATACCTCTAAGGTGAGTGACATCAGCAGCAGTGCTAAAGGAGGGGTAAGGGCAGTGTAGTGAGTGTGAATGGCCACAAAATAAGGTCTTTACAAAGACACACACACTTTCTCACACAAACACACACATTTTCACAGGTGCCAGGGGTGGGATTAGAACTTCTACCTAACTAGTTTGCTACCCTATAGTATTGCACAGTCATTGCAAGCGCCATGGAGCTTATATGTTGGAGACCTGTCCAAAGGTATCTTTGAAGGTGAGTGACATCAGCAGCAATGCTAAAGGAGGGAGAAAGAGAAGTGTAGTTAGTGTGAATGGCCACAAAATTGGGTTTCTACAAGACACACACACTTTCTCATACAAACACACACATTTTCACAGTTGTCAGCACCAGGATTAGAACTCCTACCTAACTAGTTCGCTCCATTCATGGCATGTCCAACTTTCCAATGGTGACAGATATTGACATCTGGACAGTGAGCATGTACAACTGCTGACATGGGTGTAGCTGAGAAGCAGTGTGGTTGGCACTGCAGTTGTTGAAACATGGCCCTGTCATCCACTGTACTGTACCTAGGCCACTGAGACACAACCATCCAGGCCCACATGCTGACCACTTCCTGGCAATATTAAACACACAACAAACTTACCACAGGGACCCCTGCATATTGTACACATGCAACAGTGTAGATTGGGACAGCTCTGGCAATCTGTGCTCCAGTGATATTACTCCTCAAACTTACATGTTACTGCATTTCCACATGGGATTGTGGGGGGGTGCACACCTGAAGACTTTAAACATTTGCAATGATTGTACTGGTATTTTGGTTACTCTGCTGGCTTCCATTTCATACTGTATTGTGACCTATCATGCAGAAAGGAGGCATATCAGTAGAGTACACATGTTAGATCTTAATGGTATAAATTTCAGTTTCAGACTTCTTGCCCTTCAGAATTAAAATGCAACTGCCAGACCTGTTGTAGTATGTCTCTGTAGGTCTGGTGGGGGGGGGCTGTTCACCATTGCCATCATTTGGGGTCTTAGCCCGGCCTTTCTTTATGGTCATCTATACTTGTCCTGCTGGGTGAGGCTAGTAGTGAGTATGTGACCTTTACTGACATCCATGTGTGTGACCTATTGACACCCACAGTTATTTGGGCCATCACATGTACTGCGGTGGGAGTTGTCACCTTGTGTAGAGCTGCCTAGTATGTCGACACCAGTATTTATTATGAATTTCCTGCTGTCCCATATAGCTGTCAGCTGTCCTCTGCTATCCCATTCAGCCACCCACTTTCCTTGCATGCTTGCATCCATATCATACATACAAGTATGAGAACATACTATTCCATTCAGTAATTGATAGGAAGGGTGACTTACTTGTTGCTGGGCCAGTATTGAGAATGGTGCTGGAGGGCTGACTATGTCAGACGCACGTAGTACACTCCCTATACATAGTAAAGCAGAGGTAGTGTCATGTTCGGCATCCATTTTACTGTATGTGCAAGTTGGAGAGAGGTATCAGTCCCTGGGTCCCTACTGTGTCAGTGTGTGTGCTATGCGTTGCCTCTTTAATAAGGCATGGGCATACTGGGCACGCCTCCTTCTGCCTACAGGGGCAGGCTCAGGATGTTCCTCCTCTGAGTCCCTCTGTGCTTGTGCTGGCCTTGTCAATGGTGGGGGGCTGTGTGGCCCTGCCCTGTGCTGTTCCTGCTGCAGCTGTTTCTGCACGATCATATTGTGTAGCATGGCAGATACTATGAACATCTGTGTACATGTAGCTGGAGAGTACTGCAAGGCTCCACCAGATATGTCAAGGCAGCGGAACCGTGACTTGAGCATCCCAAACATAGGCTCTACAATGATCCTGGTTTGTGTGTTTCCCTCATTATGGTGTTCTTGTTCGGGTGTGTGTGTATTTCTGATAGGTGTCATCAGCCATGGCTCCAGTGCATAGCCAGCATCTTCCAATAGATGGCCATATGAGATGTCCCCCCTGGTAAACGCCTGACACAGCTGTGAGCAATGCCAGATGTGGGAGTCGTGATAGCTTACAGGGCTGCCAGCACACACATTCATGATAATGCTCTGGGCATTGCATATGACTTGGCAGTTGATGGAGGGGAAGCCCTTGCGGTTTATGTAGACCCTACCCCACTCACCAGGTGGTGCTTTGATGTGGATGTGCATGCAGTCTATAGCACCAACTACCTCAGGGTATTCTGCTATACAGTGGAAGAGATGCATACATCTGGTCAACGCCTCACGGGTGGTGGAGAAATATATGTGCTCATTGGCATGTGGTGTCATGGCCTCCAGGAACTGGTGGAGTAGCCTGGATGCTGATGCCTGTGAGACCCCCATGATATCCCCAGTTGGTCCTTGGAAGGTACCTTTGGCTAGTATTCTTAAGCCTACACATACCTTGGTATCCACTAGGATGGGCTCCCTCTGTTAGTTCTGTGTGTGAGGCATGGCTGGCACAGCTGAATGATTTGCTGTAGAATGTCCCTGTCCACCCTACAGCGCTCCACTATCTCCAGCTCATGTAGGCCCTGGTAGGTTACTCTGGGTCTGTACACTCTTCTCCTCCTCCTCCTCACTGTGGATTGGTTGTCAGCATTCTCCTCCTCACAACACTCAGTCTCTAGCACATACTGATGGAGTAAAGCAGCAGCAGCCTCTAACATTTTTAGTTAGTTTTGCCAGTTAAAAAATCCCCTGTCTATGTACACCGGTGGTGTAGAGTTTGTGTGGAAAAAAAACTGTCTGTAGGGTGTTTGCATAGTTTATAGTAGTGTGCTGGGCTGTTGCATGTGTTAATTGGCTGATTCTGATAAATTCCACCTGCCAGCTATGCTAGTTCTCCTTGATTGCCTTCCTACTGCTGTTTCCCCAAAAAACAGTCTGAAACATGTTTGCTTAGTTTATAGTAGTGTTCTGGGCTGCTGCACATCTAATTGGTTGGTTCTGATACATTCACCTGCCAGCTATGCTAGTTCTCCTTGATTGCCTTCCTACTGCTGTTTTCCCTTCCCAGTTCCTCCCTATTTAAGCCCCGAGGCACTTAGCGCATACCCAATGCTCAAATGTAAACAGTGCTGCCATTTCCTCTTTTCTTTTTTCTTTTTTTGTTTAAAACCTGGTGCGTGGCACACACACACCCGTTTAGGCTATGTACACACTGCGCAGGCACATCTGACAAACTTCCTTCCTTACATGTGCTTAACTATGAGCAAACATGGGCCACAGAGCTCCAATGAGCTTACAGCAAGCATGACACACCCCCTTATGAAGTCATTCAGCTCTTACAATTGCACTGTTGTATTGCTGCACCTCCATGGTTAGGTACAAGCTGACACTTTGAAGAAATATGTGATTCAGTATAACTCCCCTCATTTGCATACCCCAGTGTGAAGGTCATTAGTTACTGCACTAAAACGGACCCTTTCCTCTTGACAACCAGTGCTCTCTGGTATTGTTTACATTCTGCATGCCATTGACTATAATGTCAAAATTAGAATTAACTTAAAAATTGACTTTTCTCATTTTTTTTTTTATTTTCAGAATGATCCTGTTTGCACGCCGAAGCCCTATGCTTAAACATCAGAGATCGGCCCAAAAAAATTTAATTTTCATAATAATTAATCACTTTTTAATGCCAATGGCCTTATATTTGGCCATTGGCATATCTGATGTACATAATACATGCTTTTTCACAAGCTGTCATGCCTCCGTTTTGTCAGCTGCAGAAATGTACTCAGTTATTTTTTTTAATACATTTCTGCACTAACACTGTTCTAGCATGGAGACCTGGCAGCTTGGTGAATCATAAGATCACC
The DNA here is from genome assembly GCF_019279795.1 of Protopterus annectens. Taxonomy (NCBI): domain Eukaryota; kingdom Metazoa; phylum Chordata; order Ceratodontiformes; family Protopteridae; genus Protopterus; species Protopterus annectens. The sequence goes on along the minus strand of NC_056730.1, from coordinate 515,674,031 downwards.
TCGTTTGCATGGTTTTCACCAGCAAATGAGGTGATTTGCATATCTGCTGGTTTTCCATGCTAGAACAGTGTAGGACCACTTGTGCACGTGAAAACGGCACTTTCCTATATCGCCCGGCAGCCATATCCATGTAGGAGCTCCTACACTGTTCCTACATGGAAAATATGGCTTTCTGAATCCTGGGGTGTAAGTTTTCAGGAAAGGATACTGAACAGCCACTGCTCTTCCCACTTCCACAGCCAGTTTCTACCAAATCGTAGAGGTAGTATTGTTAGCGTTAACCTTATATGTTGATCTGATTAAGGCTTTGGATGCTGTTTCTCACTCTGAGTTGCTTAATGAACTCAAAGCACATGGCTTGGATCCTGAAACTACCCAATGGTTCAAGAACAACAATCACCTGTCTGCTAGATAATACAGGATTACGGTTAGGAATTTACTGTCTACTCCTCTCATTATAGCATGTGGAGTTCATCAAGTGTAAGTTTTGCAGCTTCTAATATTAATTTTTTTGGGTCTATATTAGAACATCGAATATTTAACAGTTCGAATCACTAAAGGTCGACCTTTAGTGATCGAACTGTTAAAACATTGAATGTTCACAAAAAAAATAAAAACAAAAAAAAAAACTAAACGGTGTAGGCAGGGGGGCAAGACCCCCTGCACACCCCACACCCACCACTACTTAAATATACCGAGACCGCACTACATTGAAGTAAACAGAAATCTTCACTTAAGGAGATTTCCATTTACTTGTTCGTTATTCTGCAGTTTTGCTATTCTCGTGTAGACAATGTCAGATTCGACATTGTCGGCTTTCGAGAATGTAATATAGACCCCATTTTTTTAACAATACCACTAGTCCCTGCTTGTCTATAAAGAATATGACTTTATGCACCGATGGTCAGAAAATTTCACTAAAACCAATGAATCTAAATGAAAATATGACAAAAAAGTTATGTACTTACCATAGTGTTCCGTCAGATCTGATCCTCAGATCTAACTTGCGTGTTACTTTAGACTGTGGCCACCAAAATCTCTCATGCTCCTCCCTTACCCATAATGCACCAACTCCTAACATACCTCAGATCTTTTTTGCTGGTTTACATAAAGTAGGAAGTACTAATATATTCCTGACAGATGAAACTATACCTGGAACTCCACATGAAGGACAATGATGTCCTTATTAGCTCTCGTTCTTTCAGAAATCAGCTGCGAAAAAGGTAGGGGGTTGGTGGGTGGGAAGTTGAGAAAGAATTAAAATGGACAACACAGATGGAACATTATGGTAAGTACATAACTTTTTCATCTGATATTGTCAATTTTCATTCATTCCTCAACTGTTGGGACAGAGTCCCCAGTTACCTAAAATCCTGAGTGGACTCTAAGGAAGCATATTCCTGAGCACAGCTGAACCAAAGGCTGCTCTTCCCCTTGAGACCAGATCCAGTTTGTAATGAGAGATAAAGGTATGAGGACTAGCCCAGGTTGCAGCCGCGCATATGTAATTCATGGAAGCCCTAGACAGAAAGATTGAAGAAGTTGCCATGGACTTAATGAAGTGGGTTCTTAAAGGTTCTGGTAAGGTTAGACCTAACATGTTGTAAACAAATGATATGCACTCCATCAGCCATCTGGCTAAAATAATCTTTGCAACTGATTTGCCCAGTTTAGCATCTGCAAAGGACACAAATAAATGATCTGTCTTCTTAATTTCTTTTGTTCAATTGAAGTAAAAATGCAATTGTCTGTGAACATCTAAAAAATGCAACATATATTCACCTTTGTTTGCAAATTTAGGAAAGAAAACTGGCAAATTAATGGACTGGTTGATTTTACATTTTGACACAACCTTAGGAAGGAAAGAAGAGTTGGTATGTAATATTACTCCATCCCTTTGAAAAATCAAGTAGGAGAGCTTAGAGGACAATGCTTGAAGTTTTGAATTCCTTCTAGCAGAGGTAATGGTCATTAGAAAAATAGTTCTCCAGGTCAGGAATTTAAGATCACATTTTGCTGCTGGTTCAAAGGGGGAATGAATTAAGGTCTGTAGTACCAAATTTAAATACCATGGTGGAGTAGGGTCTTTATGGGGGTGAGGGGTCTCAGCAGGACAGTCGCATGCCTCTCAACTGTACAGATTTTCACAGTCCAGATTTTTGCCTCATAGTTTTGGTCTGTCTTCCATAAAATTGTGTTTTTTCTGGCAAATTAATGGCAAATCTTTAAAAACTGGTTAGAAAAAAATACTGACATTTGAGTTTTGAACTTCATAACCTTCAGAAAATTCATGCTAAAGCAGAATCTATTATTCTATCAACTTTGTAAGTTTGTTAGAGCAATATTTAAAAATTGTCCCTATTTTTGGGCCTTTGTCTCATTTTTACTTATGGCTTTGTCCAGATTTCTTGCTCTAAGAGGTTGAGAGGTATGAGACAGTGCCTCTCAAAAAGGCCTTACAAAGTTCAGATGACGCCAGAAAAGAATTCTTAAATCCAATAAGAAAGTTAGAGATTGCTGCTAATTGAACTTTAATGGTTGAGGATATAGTTCCTCCATTAAAATCATTATCACCTTCAGCCCACTTTTCCCATTTTCTACATGGGGTCAGGGTATTGTGTTAACTGTCTCCATCTCTCTTGATTCAGTGCCACACTCCTGCCTTCTTCAACACTCATGCCTGACTGTCGCAGATCTTCTTTCACACAGTCCATCCATCTCTTTGCTGGACATCCTCATTTTCTCTTACCTTCTTCCTGTCTGTCCCAAATCTTCTTCACCAGATTGTCTTCTGCTTTTCTGCACGTGTCCAGACTACCATAATCTGTTCTCTTTGATCTTTCCTGCAACTGGAGCTACTTTGACGTCTGCTCTTATGTCCTCATTTCTTCATCTGTCCCACAGTGTGCATCCTATCACCCTTCTCAGGAACTTAATTTCCATCACCTCTAGCTTCTTCATCTGCTCTGCCTTTACTGCCCAGGTTTCTGTACCATACAGTAGTACTGGTTGCACCACTGTCTTGTACACCTTACTTTTCAGCTTATTTGGCATTCTTCTGTCATAGACTACACTTGAGACTTGATGCCAGTTGGCTGCAGCCCTTCTGATTCCAACTTTGACCTCTTCATTCAGAATTCCCTTCCCCTCAACTACCCCTCCAAGATGTACTTGAAGGTATTTACCTGTTCCACTATCTTCCCTTCTATCTATGTTCTCAGCGTCTTCTGATTTACCCAGTTTGCTGCCATTACCACTGTCTTACCTGTATTTAGTTTCATCCCATGTGCCTTCAGTTTTGCATTCCATACCCCTATCCTCTGTTGAAGTTCTTGCACGGAGTCTGCCTGTAATGCCACATCATCTGCATACAGTAACTTTGCTGATCTGTCCCCTCCAACCTGTTTGCTAATATAGTCCATCACCAGTATGAACAGCAGTGGGCTCAGAGCCGAACCCTGGTGTACACCCACTCCCACTGGGAACCCCTCTGTGAGGTCGAACACTGTTCATACTCAAGTCATTAGGTCCTTGTACATCACCTGCACTAATTTTATCAATGTTTCTAGGACTTCCAACCACAGAAGTACTGCCCAGATCAGCTTTCCTGGGACCTTGTCATATGCTTTCTCCAAGTTTAGGAATGCCCAGTTGGACTCTTTCCTTATCTCTAGCTTCTTCTCAACTATCTGTCTCACTGCAATCATCGAGTTAGTTGCGCTGCATTCTGATCAAAATCCAAACTGCTCATCTCCCATCTTACATTCTACTACTCTGCATATCTGTTTATCAGTCACCCTTTCCAGAAATTTCATGCAATGTGATAGGAATTTGATGCCTCTGTACTGCCCACAGTTGTGGATGTCCACCTTTGTTCTTCTTCACTGGCATGACTATGCTTATTCTCCAGTCATCTGGGATACGCCTTTCTCTCCACACTGTTATGAGTACCCTCAGAAGCCATTTCTCCCCTATCTGACCCATCATCTTTATCATATCTGCTGTGACCTCATCTGATTTAATTTTCTGTAGTGCTATTTGTGAAGAAAATGAAAACACTGTCATCTATGTTAGCATGTCTGGCAGGAGATTTGTGTACATTCTCTGATTTACTTGTATTGTAGGCCAGCATGTCTAATTGTGAAAATGTAAATAAGTTTTTAAAATGTCGAGTATCTCCCTGCTTATACAAAATGTTTAAAAAATCTGTCAGTGTTTCAATACATTTCTAACTGCTTGTGTTTGTGAGGGAGATTCTAAAGTACAAACTGTCTGTGGAGAATCAGCTAATCAGTAGGTGATGTCATTTGAATGTTTCTGCTAGCTAGGTGATTATTTGAACAGCTGAATGACAGAAAAAAAAACTTTTTTAAACAGCTGACTGTTATTTTTAAAAATAAGACAGTCGAGACTGTTACCTTGAAATATACAAGAGACTGCTACAGTCAGGATGTGTTAGCAGTTAATGAAGAGTTTCAGTCAGTGGATACCCAGTAAAAAGAACCCACCAAAAACTGTAAGGCTGTCTTTGCCTTCTTGTTATTTTTTAGACTGGATCAGGGACAGTATTCTCTAGTTAAACTAGGAAAGTTTAGTTATTTAGATAGAGTTTTTCTAAGATGATGGACTTCTAGCCAACAGTTTAATTTTAGATTTCTGGTGATTGAATTTTGGTGTTTATTGAAAGTTACTGATTTACATTCTTGTAATTATTTTACTTATTATTAAATGTTTTTCATTACTTTACATTGTGGCTGGACAATCAGTGAGTTCTTTAGAGATTACAGATTGTTTATACCCATTTGTTACTCCCCAGGTCACCTTGAATGCCTGGTTGCTTCTGGTCATAACTATTATTTATTTATTTTGATATTTAATTTTTAAAATTAATTAATTTAAATTGTAGCTTGCTACTGATCCCCCACCATGCCCCAGGACTCCCACTCCTCATTTCTTGATACACTGGAAAATATTAGGGTACAACCTAACACCCTAATAATGGGCGATTTCAACTAACCCACCATTAACTGGGAAAAACTACTCATATACCAACTCTTGTGCTCAACATTTTCTGGAATTCATAAATTCCAATGCCTTGGATTAACTTATCCACAAGCCCACCAGGGGCAGCAATTTCTTAGACCTGGTCATTACCAACATGGGCAACTGGTGCTCCACACCAGAGGTCAATTCCTCGTTGGTCAGATCTGACCACAAGCAAATCACCCTAGACATCCACATCCCACCCCCACCCTCCATTAGGGAAACCACCATAAAAAATTTCTCCAAAGCCAACTTCATGCTTCTTAAGACAGAAGCGGCAAACTTCACGACAGCCAATAGAGATACGTCTGCTGAATCCTATACAATTGCACTTTATAAGCACTTACACAATTGCATGGATCGTGCAATCCCTAACAGAACCAAGATGCTATCCTCCAAAAAAAGGAAGCCAATCTGGTGGTCCCCTACTATAAACAAACTCTACAACAGAAGAAAGAAGCTGTTGCAAAAAAGAGTAAAATACCATGATTGGAGGAACTCCATGGTCAGCCTCAGTAAGAAGCTGAGATCACTCAATAAATCCTCCAAAGCTAGTTACGAAAACAAAATCACCACTGATTCTAAAGACAACCACAAAGCATTCTATAGCTATATCAAGAATCTCAATGACAACACTCAGATCTCCTCTGAGTTACAGCACAATGGCACTAAATATACAGAACCAACTGATATTGCCAACATCCTGGCAGATAGGTTCAGTGCTAACTTTACCCCTCTCTCATCCCCTAAAGGGCCCATTTCTATACCGGAAGAATGCAAAGTACCTGTAATCACGGCTGCACAGATAAAAAACACACTCTCCAAAGCGAAGAACACAGCATCCATGGGACCAGACAACATCTCAGGCTGCGTTCTACATGAACTACAGAACGAACTGGCACCCCACCTAAGTACCATGTTCAATCATAGCCTCACCTCAGGCTTTGTGCCCACTGAATGGCACACAGCAATGGTTATCCCACTTCACAAAGGGGGAACCACCACAGACCCCGGCAACTACCGCCCCATTAGCCTGATGAGACTCTTCTGCAAGGCTATGGAGCATATCATCATGGAACTTATAAACAATGACATTGGTAATCTCCAAATTCTGGACCCTACCCAGTTCAGGTTTGTAAAAGGAAGATCATGTCTCCTAAACCTGATAGACTTATTTGAAGTGGTCACCAAAGCCGTAGATGTAGGTAAGGTGGTTCACACAGCCTATCTAGATCTCCCCAAGGCTTTAGACACCATCCCCCACTCTGAAATTATAGACAAACTCACTAAACTAGGTATAAATCCCTATGTCACAAGATGGGTTGCCAACTGGCTCACTGACAGAAACCACACTGTGAATGTAGCAGACTCTAAATCCAACTTCAGACCAGTGACAAGTGGAGTACCACAGGGTTCAGTCCTAGGTCCTCTCCTGTTTGGTATCTACTTCACTGAAGTACAGGCTAACACAGAAGGTCTTTGGCTAACAAAGTTCGCAGATGACTGCAAACTAGGAGCCATAATCAAAACTCCTAACGATGTGGACATCCTACAAAAGGGCCTCACTGAGACAGATGCCTGGTGTTAAAGCCATGGCCTCAAGCTCAATGCCAAAAGGTGCATTGTCATCCCTTTTGATAAAAACTCTGTACCCATGAACTACCACATAGGCGGTAGTGTACTTAACACCAAAAGTGTGATAAGAGACCTAGGGACACAGGTGGACAGTAGTCTCTCCTTTGATAATCACATCACCACAGTAGTCAGGAAATCCTTCTACGTGGCACACCTCATCACAAAATGTTTCTCATCCAGGAAAAAAGAGGTCATTGTTCCCCTCTACTCATCACTCATTAGACCCATTATAGAGTACAACGCCCTGGTATGTACCTCACAAGACATCTACAACAACTGGAAAGGAGACAGAAATACCTCACAAAGAGGATTACCAGACTCTAACAGATGCCCTACGCAGACCATCTCAAAAAATTCCAGCTTTACTCTGTCGCATATTGCCTACTCAGAGGCGACCTCTGCCTAACATACAAAGCTATGTCAAACCAAGAGCTGTTGGACATGCTCCAAGTAAAGAAATCCCAATCCCTCCGAGCTACATGCTCTAGGGACCTAAACCTTGTCACCACAATAAACAGAACATGCTGGAGGGATAGAGTCCTGTCCTAGAGACTTCCCATACTCTGGAACAAACTACCTATCTATATCAAACAAATCTCCTCATTATCACTCTTCAAGAAAAATCTTGATGATTGGATAGGAGACAGGAAATTCACCCTGGGGATCACTTCTGTGGCTCTGCTTGACAGGGGCACAGGAAAATAATTTTCTTGGGTGGCAAAAGCCAGAGTACCATTTGGCTAGGCTTATATAGGCCCTAGGGTCAATAGCCTAGTATCTACCTATGAACCTATGAATAATTGATCACCTTATGAAGGGCGTGTAGACCTGTCTGACTCTGGTGGCAGCCTTACCATATGTATTGGGAAGAGGACACAGCTGGAAATCTGTGTCAGGCTTCCCATAAATGTTTGTGTGTGAAATTTAAATTTATTTTGAGCGTGAGTGAGTCAGAGGTCTTAAACCGGAACACATTGCTCTGAAGTGTAAGATAAGGGATTGCATTTAGGGAGGACATATGTATATAATCCAGTCCCAGGAAAATAGGGCGTGTTCTTGTTGTGCTCCTAAGGGAAATTGTGGAATTTTACTCTTGTGTGCGCTGATGTTTTCTGTGACTCTCCCACACTAGAGTCAATAGTGAGGATTGAGGCTTCCTAATTACTGACCCAGGTTTAAGTGGGGGACGTCACATTACTGGTGGCAGTCAGATGGGATATTGACTGGATGTCACACTATTCTTACTACTTCTAGGGTGGGCTCCTCTTCTTCTCTCATCATAGGCTGTTTCTGGGGCAGTACAGTTACTGTGGGGTTTTCTTCATTCAAAAGCTGCTGGAAATACTCATTCCATCTGCCTTTGATTTCCTGTGGACTGGTGAGCAAGTTGTTGCTGGCATCCCTTATGAAGGGTATCTGACTTTCTTCTATATTTTTATGTCTTTGCCTTGCAACCTGATATAGACTCTTTGTACCACCTACTGAGTCACTTTCCAAAAGTTGGTAGAGTGATTCCGATGACCTAGTCTTTGCTATTGCAACTCCTTTCTTAGCTTCTTTGTTAGCCAACCAGTATTCCTTCCAAGCCTGGTTGGTCTTTTCTATCTCCCGGTTTTTCCTGCACTCCTTCCTTCTTTTGATCACTTCATGGACTACTGCATTCCACCAGCAGCTTTCCATATATACATTATTTCCATACCTGGCTCATCCACATATCTGTTCTGTAGTCCTAACACATGCTGTTTTGAGGTGCTGCCATTCTTCTTCAACTCCACCTATTTCCTCCTCTTCTTGGGGTACTAGAGCCCTGAGTAATTCATTGAACTGTTGTACTTTCCCTCCAGTCAACTTCCAGGTCTTCAGTCTTGTCTCTGTTGACCTTAGAGCCTTCTCTAACCACTGCTTGCAGCTGAGTGTGGGAACCAGTGGTTTATGCTGTAGGCCAACTGTTTCACTGAGGATGACTTTGCAATCATAGATTCTACCCAAGTGCCTTTTCCTTCTAGATGGAAGTCTACCCGAGTTGTATATTGGCTACTCTTGTATGTGATCTTGTCACTGTCTCTCTTTCTGAACCACGTGTTGGCTACTATCAAGCCATTTGTCAGAAAGAAGTCTAGAATGGCTTCTCCTTCTTTATTCCTGTTGTCTCACCCATGTGGACCCAGGCTGTGTTCATATCCTGTTCTGTCTGTCCCAATATGTGCATTCAAGTCACCCATTATCAACACCATTTCATGTTGTCCTGCTATATCTAGTGGGTCCCGCAACTGCTGTCTCAGTGCATTCTTTTCTCACTATCACAACCCTGCTGTGGGGCATAGGCTGAGATAATGAATACTGCCCTATCATTACACTGGAGTCTGACTGCCATGAGTTTGCCATTAATTCTGATGATATCCCTTACTGCTTTCTGAAGCCTCTCTCTCACCACAATTCCCATACTGTTTCTAGCTTGTCCCCCTCCTGAGTAGTAGACTCTGGATCCCAAGCCAAGTGGCTCTGCTGCACTGCCCTTCCATCTTGTCTCTTGGATACATAAAATGTCGATCCTCCTCCATATCATCACATCATCCACTTCCAAGCCCCTCCATTAAAAATTGTTATCAAAAATTTAACAACACTGTGTACAGGGGCTGAAAAGGGGTCAATATGTTTTTGATGAGCCGAAACAACCAACCATTTCCAGTTACTTGTGTAAAAGTTTTCTTGTAGAAGCTTTATGGGAGGATAAAAGTATATGACAGACAGGGGAAGAGAGCATGGTTTGTCTGGGTGTCAAAGGAAGTGGTAAAACCATGCTGTTAACTTGAGGTTTGAGATGTCCGGATGAATCATGCTTGTCGGGTGAGACAAGAGGTGTGGATTTAGATCCAGAATCCAAGGTGGGTAAATCAGAGGAGTCCAAACAAAGGGGAACCAAATCTGCCGTGGCCAGTAAGGTGCAATCAAGATGACCCGGCTCTTCAACCGGACAGCTTTCTGCAGAAATTTGTGAATTAGGGGAGCTGGGGGAAAGGCATAGAGAAGACTGGAGGGACAATCGTAGAGCACAGCGTTCCTCTGTAATTCCCCCAGTGGGTGATCAGGGAAAATAAACTGCTGCACTTGTTGTTTACAGAAGATATAAAATATTGCACCTGGATGGCCTCAGTGACAGAAAATCATTTCTGCCCCTTTCATGTTGAGAGACCACTTCTGAGGTAGTAGGATGGACCTGTTCAGTTTGTCTGCTATCACACTGGACTTCCCCAGAATGTGTGTTGCTATCAGAAAGTGGTTGGAAGAATTCGCCCATTGCTACACTCTGAGGACTTCTCAACACAAGGGGTAAGACATGGTTACTCCTTGTTTGTTGATGTACCAAACTACTGACATGCTGTCCATCTGAATCGCAACTGTCCCGAAAGGGAGAGAGTCTTTGAAGGTCTGCAACACTAACAGCACTGCTCTCATTTCCAGGACATCAATATGCATATTGGCCTTTCAGAAGACCAAGTGCCTTGGACTGTTTTCACCAGAAAGTCCTCCTCTACCCAATCTGGGATGCGTCCATGGTCACTATGGTCTTGGGCTGAGGGAGAATGAAAGGACAGCCTTGTAGAACCTGATCTGATCAAATCCACCACCAAAGATATCTTTTGCATGCCCAAGTGATTCTTATTTGGGCTGACGTGTTGGCAAAGAACAGACCATTGTGTTGCTGACGTGTTGGCAAAGAACAGACCATTGTGTTGCTAACATCCGTTGAAGAATTCTCATGTAAAAGCTTGCAAGAGGAACTACGACTATAGCCACCGACATTGATCCCAAGGCTTAAAGAATCAATCGGGCTGAGATTGTGGTACTGTGAATTATTTTCCTAACCTGGAATCTGATAGCCTGTACCCTTTAGAGAGGAATAAAGTTAACCACTGTAAGTGTAGTAAAATCTCTCTTTAATATCAAACAGGCAAGCACTTTCGCAATTCCACGATTGCTTCTTCAGACCAGTCGTGGAATTGCAAAAGCGCTTACCTGCTCGTTATTAAAGAGAGATTTTACTACACTTATAGTGGTTGACTTTATTTCTCCTGGGACATGTTTCTGTGCAGTTTTTTATTGTTCTTGTTGTTTGACATTCTCTGGTTTTACTGCACAGTTAATTGCCTGAGTTATTGTTTTTACTTGTAACCCTTTAGAGAGGAATAGAAGCTGTCACTGAAACTGTGTTGAAAATTGTTCCTATGAATTCCATTGTTTGAGATGGTTCTAACTGAGATTTGTTGTAATTTATGGTTATCCCCAGAAGGGAGCAAGTCTGGAGTACCTGATCCCATACTCTTATCAGTAGATGCCTGGTCGGGGTGGTAATGAGCCAGTCATCCAGATATGGAAACATTCAGAATCCCTGCAGTCTCAAGTGAGCTGTTACCATTGCCATGTATTTGGTGAACACCCTGGGGGCTTCCGTGAGGCAAAATGACAGAACTGTGAACTGGTAATGACTGGCTCCCAGCTAGAAGTGTAGATACATTCTGGATTGTCTGTTCATTTTTATATTATAGTATGCATCCTGAAGGTCTATAGAGCATATCCAGTCTTCCCTGCACAAAAAGGGCAGAATGGATTGAACCATGACCATCTGAAACTTTGTGTGTCTAACTGACTTGTTCAAGTTACTGAGATCCAAAAGTGGTCTTCAGTCCTCTGTTTTCTTAGGCACTATAAAGAATTTCAAGTAAATTCCGGATTTTATCTGGTCTAGTGGTACCACTTGGATGACTCTTTTTTTTTCTAGCAGCTTTTGTATTTCTATTACTGCTGCTTTTCTCTGATTAGGTGGAACGTCAAGAAACTTTGATACAAAAAGAGGTGGAAGGGAAAAGGGAATAATATGAACTTTGGATATGCACCCACGCATCTTTTGTGATGTTAAGCCAGGCTCTTTGTTGCAGGGATATTCAACCCCCGATTGTCTCTAGAGGTGAGAAAATTGGGCCTCCTTTCAGGAGTGCTGATAAGGTCTGTCAGAGAATGAATTTATGGCCCCTGTTTCTGCTGGCCTGCTCTGACATGTGGGCATTGTCATCCATTATAGATCCCCCCTCTGCGCCTGGGGAAATTATTTCCATGTGGATCTTGGAAAGGACCCTGGGACTTTCGGAACCACATTTTTTGACCACCTCATTGATTCATACAAATGGTTCTTTGAGGGGTCGAAAAACATATGCCTATTGTAAAGAGGGCCTTTCCATTTTCTCACAACTGGACTGTATGTCCTTAACTTTAGGGCCAAATAATGAGCTGCCATTAAATGTTTTACTGATGAACGAGGACTTGAAGGTCTCTGCAAAATCACGCAAGTGCATCCAGGCATGCCTCCTGATGAAAATGACATAACCCACCACCCATATGGTTCCTTCAGCTGCATGCAAGATAAGCCTCATGGACAAATTAAAAATAGATTGTAGGGTAGCCAACTGTAAGGCCATAGAAGTATGAATCTCGGCAGTAGAGGTCACAGAAAGGGAATTTGACAGTTCCTTTATCAAACCACTCTGTATTCTCATAAAATGTGGCAGATACTTCAGTGACCTGAGAGCAAAAGTTGCTGAAGCATACACATGATTCCCAAATCAGTTCATTGCCCTAGAGTGCCTGTTAGAGGGATGAACAGAGGAACTCTGTTCAGCAAATTCCTTCTTGGTGGCTGCTGCCATGACCATAGTGTCTACAAGCACTCTTTTGCTCCAGAACTCCCTTCCTACAGGTGGTGCCAGAATCTGATCCAGTCTTTTGGGGATTGGCTCAACTGCTTCTGTCTCCATCCACACCTGTCTAGAGATCAAGTCAATGAGCTACTTGGTGATGGGAGTTACCAAGGAGGTAGACAGGCCAGACACAAAGGCCTCTACGAATACTGATTCCTCCGGTGAAGGGTTTTCTGTAGACCAACCACTCCACTACCTAAGAACCTCAAGGATGTCTCCAAATGAGAAGTCTTCAGGTGGTGATCTTAGGGACCCCCTCCACTTCATCAAAATCAGTACCATCAGTGATGGACTCCATAAGGGAGTCCAAGTGCCTCCTCTTGCACTTCTTCTTCCTAGGGACCTCTTTGGTGGGATGATCCACAGAAGTATCAGAAGAGATGATGTAACTCTTTTGGGTAACCTGAGGACTTTGGGATGGCTGTCCCTGTGGTGTAGAATTTTGTGGTTCAAGGAACAGAGACATACAGGATCCAAAGGGAAGATCCAAGGGGGTAGCAGCCATCCATCCTGCTGAAGCAGAAAAAACTCTCTCCACCACCTCAAAGGTAGAAAGCTTCAGGCAAAAAGAAGCTGATGGTGCCGAGAAGCCATGCTTCTGCTCTATCGGCTCCTTCTGTCCCGCAGGCATTCCACCTGAGCTGTTCAGTGCCAAGGCTCCAAGGGACAGAGATGGCTCCAACAACTTTGGAGTCAGCTCTAACTTCTTGAATCCAACAGGGAAGCTACGACTCCGAGAGTCATCTGGCTCTAAAGCCATCAGAGTTAGAGCACTCAGAGACATTCTTGGAGCCAAAGATACTAATATCCTTGGATCCGAGACAGACAGTTCTGGCAGAATCGAATCCAGGGGGTCTGAAAAGAATGGATGGATTGGAGAAGGAGCTGAGATTGGTAGAGTAGTGCAAATAAGGACTTCCTCACCTGAAGGTGTGGGAGCTGGGAGAACACCCATCTCTATCTGCATCGAAAGAAATTTCCTCATCATCTTGTCCACATCAGTCTCTGTCAGACTTCTGAAAGAGCAAGAGGAAGTGACCGATGAGGCTTGGAGTGTTGGCTGGGCTCAAGGTATGGAGAGAGAAACCTAGATGACACTGGATCTATCGGAGAGTACCTTATTCTTGGTAAGGACTTTGGATCTAACAAGCTAGGATCTGAGGAAGCCTTTTACAGAATCTAAAGCCAGTTAGATTGCAGCAGTCTTAAGATTAGACTTACAGTGTTTCTTCCGAGGTGGTTCTGTGGCAGGATCCAATGAAGTTGTTGAAGAACCAGAAGACACAAAAGACTTTTGCAAAGGCTCCTTATGTTTAGATTTAGGGGGTAGAGCCCCAGAAATAGCCTCTGAGAAAAATGATGGCAGTAGACCTTTTACTATCAGCTTGTGATTGCTCTAGGAGTAAAAGCCTTACAGATAGAGCAATCATCTTTAAGATGTCCCAGACCTAAGTAATATACACATAAAGCATGTGCATTTGACAAGGACAACTTGTACCCACATTTCTATCATTTCTTAAAGCCCAACAGACCTCTTTCACCTTTCTCAGACATAACTGTAAAAAGAAAAAAAAACAATATATATATATATATATATATATATATATATATATATATATATATATAAGTTTAGGAGAAAGTTAACAAAAGAAAAGGAAAAGAATTATACCAGCAATGATAAACTATAGATTACACTAGATGTATAAAGCAACAGATGACAAGAGGGAGGCCTACCAATAATGGTAAGCAGAATTACACCAAAAGATTTGTGTAAAATACGGGGAGATAAAGACAATGAACAAATCACAAAATAGGTAATATATGGAAAAACAGCAACAGAAAATTATGAAAAATATTCAAAACTTATCTGCCACTCAAAAATGCTTGAGAGCTCAAAGCAACCATGTCTAAACGCAAAAGCGACAAAAGAGCTCTGAGGTATGTTAGGGGTTGTTGCATTATGGGTAAAGGAGGAGCTCAAGAGCTTTTTGGTGGCAACAAGCTAAAGTAACGGCTGACTCAGATCCAAGGATCAGATCTAAACCCAACAGTTGAAGAACGAATAAAAAGTGACAACATCAGATCTAATATTATTAAAAACTGGTCCTCCAACAACGGACCCAGTATAAATTTTAACAAAATCAAACTGTGCTCTCTGGACTGGTACTTTAAAACATCTTTCTGATTCATCTTCATGTATTACTACTGTCTCTGCTCTCGAGAAGGTGTCATTGAGGAGATCCATTGTTTCAAATACCTGGATTTAAGGACTGACTCATTTATTTCTTTCACCAATTATGTTGGAAAGACAATTAATAAAACCAATGATATACTCTTATCTCACTAAGAGCTCCTAGATTTTCTTAACAAAGAAGGAAGGTATTGCATTTACTACCATCTCCTCTACAAATAATGCAAATTCTTTATAAGTAGCACAAATCACAATCTGTCAATTTATTGCAGCTCTCCATTCAGGAAGCACCACTGTCTCCATATGTAAAGCTCAACATCTGCCTATCACTTTCCAGGTTATACAACTAAGTGACATGTTAACCTTTAAACTTCTTAATTTGAAATGATACCTTTCTCTCTGAAAGTTTTATTTTTAAAACCTTCATTTAGAATTACCTTCTCTTCTACATGACTCCTCACATTTTAACCCACCATGTAAATCTCTGACTTTTACAACTCATATATTCTCTGTACACGGGCCTAAAATCTGGAACTGCATCCCAACTTAAATATGAGTGGCACACTTTAGATACCTTCCTGTCATATATTAAATAATTTCTCCTTAATGAATCTATATGCCAGTTCTCTAAAATATCATAATCTAACTATAACTCTAGGATGATCCTTGTTATTGTAGTTACAGTGGTCATTAATATAAATTGCTAATGTCTGCTACTGACTAGCTTCACAAGACAGTGTTTGGGACTATTTTCATTGGTTATTGTTTGGAAAAGACAGGTACCATAATTACTGACCTGTAAGAAAAGCCCAACTTCATAACCAATAGGGCTGATATCACAGGTATTAGGACTGTTAAGCAGATAAAATTTCCCCAGTATGCCAGGAACCCTTCTCATTACCATTATGCCATTCTCTCTAGCAGTTCTTGCTGTGGCACTTAACAGAAAAAAAGAATAAAACAGAGACAGAAGAAAGGAGAAGAGACTGTACATCAGACACACTAAAGGTGCAAGATGGAAGGAGGGTATCTTATGGTACACGGGCTTTCTTCATACAGATATATCTCTAGGTAAGTGCATAACTTTCATAACTAGTAAGAAGAGGTTCATTTTCTGTTAAGCTGATAGCTGATAGCTAATCCTCCTGGATGGCCACCTCTATGAGAACATACCACAGAATACAGTGACCCTATGGAAATAGCATCCAGCCAGTAGCACCTTGCAGACATATTTAAGGAAGTCCATGCTGCAGCTGCAAAAATGTCACCAAAAGTGACATTACAGAAGATGGTTGCAGTAGTAGGTCAAGCTTCAGTAGAATGAGCCTTAGAAGTTGCAGGTAAGAGCTTTCCATGTTTAATGTGATAATATATACTACAAATGGCTAACTAACGAGTGAGTTTATAAATCTTTATACACAGTCTGAACTTTGTGGAAAAAGAAAAATGAAAGTTATGTACTCACCATATGGACAGAGGTATTTTTTATGTTTTGTCCTTCTCAAGATATAGGTCTCATATCCAGTCTCAGATCTGGCTTCTGCCATCCTCAAGCTTTGTATCTGATGTTCATTCTCCTCCACCTTCTCATAATCCCTGGTGTATGGAAAGTGCTACCTCAGATTGAGTTTGCCCGCTAACAAAAAAGGGAATCTAAAAATTATAACAGTATCAACAGACAAGTAACTTAGGTAAAACTAAGCATTGCAGGACTGAAAAAGGAGAATGAAAGAGAGAAAAACAAGACCTTCAGGAGCCAAGGCAAGGTCAGCCAGGACCATTTCAGAAAGGAAACATAATAGGAAACAATTTGGAGGAAGAACAGTGGAAAAAATACAACACAGATCCATTGTTATGGTGAGTCTCCAGCTACTTTCTCACTTGGGAGGCCTTATGGAAGGATATTACAGAGCATATCTGAACCAAAGGAGGCTATAGATCTGGACTCCATATCTAATTTATAGTGTGGAATGAAGGTATGTAACTTGGACCAGGTAGTTGCAGCACATATGTCATCAGCTGGAACACAAGAGAAGAAAGCTGAAGATGAAGTCACAGGTTTGGTTGAATAAGCCTTTGGACTTGAACGGAATGGCAACCCCCTTTCTTGATGAATGAAAGAAATACACTGTGATACCCACCAGGAAAGGGTGACTTTGGTTACTGATTTTCCCAATTTAGCTGACAAAAAATACAAAAATAACTTATTAAATTTCTTGAAGGGTTTCATCCATTGTAGATAAAAATGCAGCAGATGACAAGCATCAAGTAAATGCAAACTATATTCACCTTTATTTGAAAATTTTAGGAAAAACACTGGGAGATTAATGGATTAATTTATGGATGATTCAGAAGCCACCTTAGGAAAAAGAGGAGTTGTTCTTAATGACACAGTGTCCTTGTGAAAAATTTAGTACAGAGGTTTTGAAGATAAGGCCTGTAGCTCAAAATGTCTCCTCACAGAACTGATAGCCACCAGAAATAAAGTCTTCCATGATAACAATTTCACATTGACCCTACATACCTCTCAGCTGTACAGATTTTCACAGAATGTCCAGATTTTTATCTTATATTTTTGGTCCATTTTTCTACAAGAGGGTAGTGAGACTAGCTATGTTATATGGGTTGGAGACAGTGGCACTGACCAAAAGACAGGAGTCAGAGCTGGAGGTGGTAGAGTTAAAGATGTTAAAATTTGCACTAGGTGTGATGAGGATGGACAGGATTAGGAATCAGTATATTAGAGGGTCAGCTCAGGTTGGATGGTTTGGAGACAAAGCCAGAGAGGTGAGATTGTGTTGGTTTGGACATGTGCTAAGGAGAGATGCTGGGTATATTGGGAAAAGGATGCTAAGGATGGAACTGCCAGGTAGGAGGAAAAGAGGAAGGTCTAAGATAAAGTTTATGGATGTGTTGAGAGAGGACATGCACGTGGTGGTGTGACGAAGCAAGATGCGGAGGACAGGAAGTAATAGAAACAGATGATCAGCTGTGGTGACAACTAACAGGAACAACCGAAAGAAGAAGAAGAATTTCTGGTCCATTTTTCACTAAATTGTGGTTTTCTAGCAAATTAAATCATTAAAGATTAAAGTTAGAAAATAATGACAGACATCCGAGTCTTAGACTTCATACCCTTCAGAAAATTCATGCTAATACAAAACCTGTTATTCTATCAATTTTCTATGTTTGTAAGAGTAATATTTTAAAACTGTCCCTATTTTTGGGCTTTTGTCACACTTTTATTTATAGCTTTGTCCATATTTCTTGCTCTAAAATGTTCAGAGGTATGCAACTCTAGCAACAGGTTCGTATGGAGGACTAATCAAAGCCTATAGCACAATAGTAATATCCCACAGAAAGACTGGTCCTCTGAGTGGAGGGAGGGCATAGTAAAAAGGCACCTTGCAGGAAATCCTTGGATAATCTGAGAGAGATCCAATGAGTGTATGGTTTTCACCCATACAAAAGGAAGCTATAGTGGCTAACTGTACCTTGATTGTGGAATAGCTGGCTCCAATTGAAAGAGATGCATGAGAAAGGCCAAAATTGCTGAAAGCAAGGCTGAGAAATGATCAGTATTCTTTTCAATGACCCAAAGCAAACATTTTCCATTTGCTCTTATAAATTTTCCTAGTGGAGGGCTTTTGGAAGTAAGACAAAATGTAGACAACTTCAGTTGAAAACCTGGACTGACAAGCAATAACTGAGATTGGAGAAACCGTGATGTCAGTTTGAGGCACTGAATGTTTGGATGAGGTGACCTCAATGGATGAGTCAGAAGATCTGGGTTCAAGCCCAGGACTCAGGGAGGGTGAACTAGATGAGGCTAGAGAAAGGGAACCACACTTATCAAGGCCAATAAGGGGCATAGTGTATGGCTGTGACTCCCAGCGTAGATGCTTTCTGTAAGAACATGGGAATTAGGGGCACTGGAGGAAGGGTATAAAAGAGACCCAGGGACAAGGGTGCATTAGACTTTCCCTGGGTGGCTTCTCCTGATGGCAAATTAGGGTGAAGAACTTGCTACAGTCGGCCCCATCAGCTGGAAATCCACTCCACTAATAAAGGATTGAGGGTTCACTCTTGAGGGAGCAGGATGGATCTGCTCTGTCTGTCCACAAGTATACTGGATCTTCCCGGGATATGCGTTTCTATTAGGAAGTGGTGAGAGGATAACACCAACAACCAAGCTCTCATGGTCTCTCAACACAAGGCTTAAGATCTGGTTCCTCCCTGTTTGCTTATGTACTAGACCACTGCCATGTTGTCTGTCTGAATAGATATTACACCTGAACAGAGAGAGTCCTGAAAGGCCTGCATTGCTAGGACTGCTCCCATGTCCAATACACTGATGTGAAAACTGGCCTCTGTTTGGGACTATGTGCCTTGGACTGTCTTTTCCAGGTAACACCCCTCCCCAACTTGGGAAGTGCCCATGGTCACTGTTACCTCTGGGGTAGGAAGAATGAAAGGACATCCATGTCGAACATGTGGAGATTGTAGCCACCAATATATGTGAGCTCTGCAAATGTTTGTTATAATCACTAGAAAATACAAGGGTTGTCTTCTGATTGACCATTAAACTGCTAGCATTCATTGAAGAACCCACATGTAGAATCTTTTTAGTGACGTTAATGTGATGGAGGCTGCTATGGAGCCTAGAAGATGAAGAAAAAGAAGTTATGTCTTACTATAACATTCCATCTGTGTTGTTGATCTTCGTTCATTCATTATTGATGGGTTATCAGTTCCGTCCTCAGAACCGAGCCGGCCTTATACCAAGCTCATGTCAGCCCAAAACTCTCGAGCCAAGATCCTACCCACAATGCTCTGCTCCCTGTTACCTCAGATCGAGTTTGCAAGTTGATAGACAAAAGTAGAGGCTACCCCTGGTCATGACAGATCTACAAGAATTGAAGAACCATATGAAATCCACCAGGAACCACCAGAAGAGGACGGAGGGTGGGGAGTAATGAATGAATGAAGATCAACAACACAGATGGAATGTTATGGTAAGACATAACTTCTTTACCTGATGTTGTTAATCTTTATCCATTCCTTACTGATGGGACAGAGTCCCCAGCTACCTATATCCCTGGGTGCTCCTCATGGAAGGACATTCCTGAGCACCATGGAACCAAAAGAAGCTCTTCCTCTGGAGGCCAAATCCAATTTGTAATGAAGAATAAAGGTATAGGGGTTGGCCCAAGTCGCAGCTGAGCAAATGTCATTGAGGAAAGCCCTAGCATGGAAAGCTGCTGAAGTTGCCATTGACCTTGTAGAATGGGCTTTCACTTTGTGAGGTAAAGTAATGTTGTTCTTGTTGTAGATGAAAGTAATGCAGTTTCTCAACCATGATACTAATGTAAATTTAGAAACAGGGCAACCTAGTCTTGGTCCAGAAAAAGCCAGAAATAATTGGTCTGATTTATGGGTAGATTTTGTTCTGTCCAAATAAAAATGGATTTGCCTGTGAACATCTAGGGAGTGCAGGCAATACTCTCCCTTGTTAGAATGATTAGGAAAAACAACTGGGAGGTCAATATACTGGTTGATAGACCACTCTGACACTTTCGGTAAAAAGGAAGAATTAGTTCTCTGTGAGACTCTATCATTATGGAAAATAAGGTAGGGACGTTTGATGCATAAGGTTTGAAGTTCTGAAAGACGTCTGGATGATGTGATAGCAACCAGAAACAAGGTTTTCCAAGAGAGGTACTTTAAATCACATGAAGATGCAGGTTCAAAGGGGGGTGCTGTTAGGGCTTGCAGAAACAAAGACAAGTCCCAAGGTTGTACTGGTTCTCTAAAGGGAGGTTTTAGGTGAAAAAAGCCCATCAAGAAAGTCTTACAGAGTGTGTGTGACATGAGTGAAGAGTCCTGGAAGCTAATGTGGAAATTAGAAATGGCAGCTAAATGAACACGAACAGTAGAGGCTGATACCCCAGATTGAAAGAAATCTGATAAATAATCTAATACCACCAAAACTGGGGCTGACAAGGGGTCCAATTGTTTGTTCGCTGCCCATAATGTAAATCTTTTCCATTTGCTGAGATAGGTTAGCCTGGTGGATGATTTATGAGATGCAATAAGAATATTGCGCACTGGGGAAGAGAGGTTATTCTGCCTGGCAATCATTGGAAGTGGAAAAACCAAGCTGTCAGCTTCAGGTTTGTTAGATTGGGGTGGGTCAGACCCTGTGGATGGGAGATCAACATCAGAGATGGATTGAGAATCCATGGTCGATCTAGCAGGTGAGGCCAGAGGAAGGAGAACCAAACTTGTAGAGGCCAATATGGAGCAATGAGGATTACTTTGCTCTTCAACTGCCGTGCTTTCTTTAAAAATTGGAAGACGAGGAGTAGAGAACAGTAAGTATAAAGCAGACCCGAGGGCCAAGCATGGACTAGAGCGTCTCTCGGTGACTGTCCCCGAGGAGGGACCAGACAAAGTACTTGCTGCACTTGTATTTGATTGGGGAGGCGAATAGATCGCAGCAAGGCTGGCCCTAGCAATTGAAAACTTTTGCCGCTATCACAGGATTGAGGGACCACTCATGAGGTTGTAGAATGCACCTGCTCAGTTTGTCCACTATCATGATGGAGCTCCCGGGAATGTACGTTGCAATTACAAAGCAGTTGGAAGCTATCGCCCGTTGCCATATTCTCAAGGCCTCTCGGAATAACAGGTAAGATCTGGTGCCCCCCTGCTTGTTGATGTACCAGACTACTGACGTTGTCTGACTGGACTGCAATAGTCCCTGATGGAAGGATCAAGTGGAATGCTTGCAGCGCTAATAGTACCACCCTCATTTCCAGGACACTGATATGCAAATGAGCCTCTGTCTTCGACCAGGTGCCTTGGACCGAGTTTCTCTGACATAGCCCCCCACCCCATCAGGGAGGCATTCATGGTCACCGTGGCTTTTGGCTGATGGGGGCTGAAGGGGCGAGACCATTGTTGGGGATTTTGAGATGTCCACTAGAGCAAATCTTGCTTGCATCTCTGAGTTACACTTATCTGAAAAGACAAAGGATCTTGTAGAGGGTACCACTGAGTGAGAAGTAGCCACTGAAGAAGACTCATGTGGAACCTGGCCAGAGGAACAATGGTGAGCAAGGGTGCCATCAACCCCAAGAGCTGGAGAACAGACTGAGCAGAAGATTTGTGGTGACAGATTAGTGGCTGAACCTGTTGTCTTATTCTTTGAAGTCTGTGATCCAGAAGAGATGCTGTGCATTTCCTCATGTCCAACAGAACTCTGATGAATTCACTTCTCCCAGTTTATAGTGATTCCCAGGCACTGAGCTGTGAGAAGAGTGTAATCTATGGCTTCCTCCAGTAGATGCTTCTTGGGGGCAGTAAGGAGCCAGTTTAGGTATGGAAATGCCTGGAATCCTTGAAGTTGCAGGTGAGAGATAACCACTGCCATGCATTTGATGAACACTCTGGGGGCTGTCCAGAACTTTCATGCAATGTGATAGGAGTTTGATGCCTCTGTACTGCCCACAGTTGTGGGTGCCCGCCTTTGTTCTTGTACGTTGGCATGAGTATGCTTATTCTCCAGTCATCTGGGATATGCCTTTCTCTCCACACTGTTATGAGTACCCTCAGAAGCCATTTCTCCCCTCTCTCACCCAGCATCTTTATCATATCTGCTGTGACCTCATCTGATCCTTCTGCTTTCTCTGACTTAATTTTCTGTAGTGCTATTTGTGAAGAAAATGAAAACACTGTCATCTGCGTTAGCATGTCTGGCAGGAGATTTGTGTACATTCTCTGATTTACTTGTATTGTAGGCCAGCATGTCTGATTGTGAAAATGTAAATAAGTTTTTAAAATGTTGAGTATCTCCATGCTTATACAAAATGTTTAAAGAATCTGTCAGTGTTTTGATACATTTCTAACTGCATGTGTTTGTGAGGGAGATTCTAAAGTACAAACTGTCTGTGGAGAATCAGCTAATCAGTAGGTGATGTCATTAGAATGTTTCTGGTTGCTAGGTGATTATTTGAACAGCTGAATGACAGAAAAAAAAACTTTTTTAAACAGCTGACTGTTATTTTTAAAAATAAGACAGTTGAGACTGTTAACGTGAAATATACAAGAGACTGCTACACTCAGTCTGGGTTGGCAGCTAGTGAAGAGTTTCAGTCAATGGATACCCAAGAAAAAGAACCCACCAAAAACTGAAAGGCTGTCTTTGCCTTCTTATTATTTTTAGACTGGATCAGGGACAGTATTCTCTAGTTAAACTAGGAAAGTTTAGTTATTTAGATAGAGTTTTTCTAAGATGATGGACTTCTAGCCAACAGTTTCATTTTAGATTTTTGGTGACTGAATTTTGGTATTTATTGAAAGTTACTGATTTACATTCTTGTAATCATTTTACTTATTATTAAATGTTTTTCATTACTTTACATTGTGGCTGGACAATCAGTGTGTTCTTTAGAGATTACAGATTGTTTATACCTGTTTGTTACTCGCCAGGTCACCTGGAATGCCTGGTTGTTTCTGGTCATAACTATTATTTATTTATTTTGATATTTAATATTTATTTATTTATTTATTTCAGTTTGATAATTGGGGATGTCCACTGGGCCAGAATAACCCATTTTCAGTCGAGGCCCGGGGAGAAAAGCTCCATAACTAAACAAATTACAATATAAAACAGTACAATATAAAAACAAGCAAATCACAAAATAAACACAGTCATATAAACATTAGTAGATGGCTCATACATGTTAAAGTGAGATAATAAGACAAGATATGGTGTAGTTAATGATGCAGAAAGCAGAAGTGGTGGAATTTACAACATATGTAGCAGAAATAGGTACAATATTCATTAGGCAATGGAAATTCAGAAAGGAGAAAAGAGCTTTAGTAAAAAGTGTAGAGTTGCAGGCGATGTGTGGCAAAGGCTGGAGTTCAGAAAGAGAATAATACAGTAGAGTAAGTAGGGTAGAAAACAGTCCGGTAGTGGTAGTAGGATTTGTGTGAGAGGAGAAAGAAACTCAGATGGAGGTTGTAAGGAACAGTAGGGAGAATTGGGGATAAGATTGGGGTTCAAGTACGGAAGGAGCAGGGACATGTCCATTTAGAGGACAGGTAGGAGTGTAAGAGGGATTTAAAGTTATGGAGATGGTAGATAGTTCAAAGGTGGAATGGGAGTGAGTGAGTTCCAAAGTTTGTATAGGGAGTCTGAAAGCAGGAGTTGGCCGAGAGGTCGTAATGGTTTATGTACCGGAATGAGGTTTGGTTTTGTGATCTTAGTGGACGATTTGAAATATAGGGGATTAAGGAGGAGGAGAGGGAAGGGCAGCTAGAAGGTGTGAAGATAAGTTTATGGGCGGTAGTTAGCTTTATGAATTTTAGGTGGTTAGGTAGTTCTAGCCAATTTAGGGGTTGAAGAGAGAGGCAGTGATGTGATGAGGTTTTGGAGCATGTGGTGAATTTGCTTATTTTGTTGTAGCAGGCTTATAATTTGGACTGTAAACCAAGTTGAATGTTGTTGAACAGATGGGCACTGTATAACAGAAAGGGGAGGAAGTAGGAGGAGGCAAGAGCTTTTCTGGTGGGGGTGAGGAAATGGTGGTGTCGGTATAGGAGACCTAGTTTTTGATGTTTTTTTTTTATGTCAGTATTAATATGGATGTCAAATTCTATGTGTTCATCGATGATGACACCTAGCAACGTAGTATATAAAACAATTTCAATAGGGGTATTATCTTGACTTAGTATAGAAAATGAGGCTTTGTTAAAGGTAGTGGCTCTGGAGGGAGTAAAAATCATTAGCTTAGTTTTGGTAGCATTTAGGGCTAGATGATAGTTTTGCATCCAGGTTTCTGTTTTGGTAAAAGCTGATTGTGTTTTTAACTGCAAGTCTGAAGGGGAATCAGTAGTGCAGATGATTGTGGAATCGTCTGCATACTGAATTAGAGAGGTATCAGGGATAGAGTGGAGATAGTTGTTGATAAATATATTAAAGAGTAGGGGGCCGAGAACAGATCCTTGGGGGACGCCTGTGGGGGTAGGAAGGAAGGTGGAGATAGAAGATTTCCATTTTACAGCTTGGTGTCTATTAAAGAGGTAGCTAGAGAACCAGACTACAGAGGTTAAGAGAGGATAGTTGAGATAGAAGGATAGGGTGTGAGATGGTGTCAAAGGCTTTGGATAGATCAAGGAATAGGGTAGATACTAATTTGCCAGTGTCACGGGCCTGGTTAATGCATTCCAGGAAGGATGTGCTATGGCCAGGATGGAAACTGCGTTGAGTTGGGGTAAGGAGGTTATTGTGTGTCAGATGTATCATCAGTTGTGAGTGGATGCATTTTTCCAGGATTTTTGATAATGGGGAGAGGATGGCGATGGGTCTGAAATTAGTGGTGTTATTGTTTTTGCCACCTTTGTGGAGAGGAATGATGAATACATGTTTCTATAAAGAAGGGACATGGGACTCTTGGATACAATTGTTGATTAGCATAGAAATTGGCTGGGCAATGCTGTTAGTTGCTAGTTTGAGGTATAGAGGTGGTAGGTTGTCTGGGGCAGTACTACAGGGTTCTAGCTAGAGTAATAATTTCTTTATGGTGTTTGTAGGGATGGGGTGGAGGTTAAAGGTGGGAAGGTCAGTACTGGTGGAGAGGAGGGGTGCCTGTGGAGTAGAGTTAGATGGTGGGTGAGCAAAGGAGGTGATAAGTTTAGCTATACAGGTTACAAAGAAGGTGTTGAAAGAGGAGGCAATATCAGGGTCTGTGAGGTTGGGGTTAGGGCAAGGATTAGCTTTGTCTCCAGGGTTAAAGAGAGAGGAGACTGTGTTCCAGAACTTTTTTGGGTTTCTGGGGTGCTCAGATTGAAGCTTGGTATAGTATGATTTCCAATCTTTGGTTATTAGTTTTTTTACAGTATTCTGGAGTTGTTTGAATTCTATTAGAATATTAGGTAGTTTAGATTTATGGTATTGTTTCCATTTTTTGCCTTATTGGACCATGGTTTGTTTGGTCTATTTTGATAACCAGAGACAGATATGTGATTTGACCCTTTTGATTCTGTGTGGGGCAAGGCTGTTTAGTAAGTTCAAGAAGGTTTCATTAAAATGGGTGATAGCGTTATCAAAGGGTAGGGTTCTTAGGGGAGACCAGTCGGTCTGGTCTAGACAGTCTTTGAAAGTGTGTGGGTTGAAATTAGAGCAGTTATGAGTTTTAATGTAGTGATGCTGTTTATGGGTAGGAGATGGGTGGCGGATGGCAAAGGCAGGCATGTGGTCACTAATAGGGTCTGGAAGGATACCTGAAGAGGAGATGTTATTAAGGTTAGATACTAAATACCAGTCAGGGATGGTACCAGAGTCTCTGTTTTTGTTTTTGTTAGGCCTAGTGGGAGATTGAATAATTTGGCAGGAATTAAAGAGATTGATTGCTTGGGAAGGGGGTTGAGAAATTATATTTGCCCAGTTGATATTTACGTCGCCAAGAATAAAGTTTTCATTTTTGATATTGGAAGAGAACCAAGAAAGAATATTTTCTAGTATTGGGATATTATTATTGCTGGGGGGATATATATGACTGCTATGAGTATGGATTTATGGTTATTGATCTTTAGATATGCTATTGTTATTTCTGATCCGGAGAAATTTGGAATGGGGTTGGTAAAAGGTGTGACTGTGTAAGGGGAGGAGTAGATGATGGCTACACCACCTCCTTTTTGGTTGGGTCTATCATTGTGTATAATTTGATAGCCAGGGGGAAGTATTTCTGAGTCTTTTATGTTAGGCTTTAGCCAGGTTTCTGAGATGGTTATGATATAAGGGTGATTATGTGAGAGCCAAGCATGAAGTCTGGGAATTTTGTTACATACACTTTGTGCATTTAAAGTGGTGAAGTGAATGGAATGAGGAGTGAGGATATGTGTGGGTGTATGGTTAGGTGAGGAGTTGTTGGAGCCAAGGTTGGGATGAATATCACCAGAGAGAGGAAGAGTAGGCCTAGTAGCTGATTTATATGTGAAGCAATAGAATGAGGTTTAAGGTATGGCTGGAGGATGTGTTTGTTATTTTGTGAGTGGTGGTGATAGGTAGGTGTGGCTAGGGTTGAAAGGATTTTTAGTTTAAAGAATAAGGTAATGAGGATGGGAGAGAGTTTGGGCGGTATTGAGGAGAAAGAGGGTAGGGGGATTGTTGGGGTATGGATGTGCAGTGTAAAGGTGGGTTACAGGAAGGATGTGGGAGTTGTGTTAGGTAAGGGAGGAAGGCTAGGAAGTTAGTAATCCTAGGCATTGAAGGTATTGGGAAGGGTGTGACATATTGAAGTTAGAGTGTGTGAGGGGGTGTTGTGTGATTAGGGCAAGGTAAGTGATTATTGGGTGGTGGGAGGGAGTTGGGGATAGATAAACGTACAGGTATTGGGGGTGTGTGGAATTTGGGGGTAGGGTAGGGGAGCGGAGTGAGCCTGAAGGCGAACGGAGTGGGGCAGAAACCTTCAGCAGAGAGTATGTGGAAAACTATCAGTAAGTGCAGGTAAGGCCAGAATACTTTAACATAGGTGGCAGTAGTTGGGAGAAAAGAGAGCAGGAAGAGAGGAGGTATTGGCCCAAAGGATTCTTTTATTCAGATAAAAACTGGTGGAAGTCGCCAGGTATTTAACAAGGAGTAGGTATAGGTAAAGGTATCAGAGTAACTCCTTGAAGTGGTTAGTAGTTAGGCTGGAAGGGGGAAAATTGAACTTTACTGCCCCTTAGTTTGAATTCCAAGGAGGTACAGCAGATTGTCCACGTGAGGGGAGATAGCCCCAGTGAGTGTGCAAGCTATTAGAGCCCTTTAGCAAGTATATACAATGGGTTATACAGTAAAATATTTTTGAAAAGAGGAGTATTAAAATAAAACCCCAAAGGAGCTTACAAGCATGTATAGACACTTTTCTCCTATGGATGGCTTGGTCCAAAATAAAACTTGGTGTCCTGAGATACTTCTGGGTCTTGGTTATTTTCTTTATATGGGCAGGAGGGAGTACAGGCAGTGCAAGCTAAGAAAAACACATAAAGATATTATATTATTAACTGTGGTTGAGAGTAAAGAAGTAAGGGTATGGAAGGGAGGAGAGAGATAACAGAGTGACTGTAGGTTAGTCAGAGAGGTGAGTGAAGTGGAAGATGTGTGTGAGAAGAAGTGATTGAATGGGGGAATAGTGCGTGTGTTCGATGAGGGTGAGGGGAAGGTAGGTTATAGAAAGAGAAAGTGAAGAGCAAAAACAGTTGTAAAAATCACAAATAAGCTTCGAATATTGATCACCTTATGAAGGGCGTATAGACCTGTCTGACTCTGGTGGCAGCATTACCATTTGTATTGGGGAGGGGACACAGCAGGAAATCTGTGTCAGGCTTCCCATAAATGTTTGAGTGTGTGAAATTTAAATTTATTTTGAGCGTGAGTGAGTCACAGGTCTTAAACCAAAACACAGTGCTCTGAAGTGTAAGATAAGGGATTACATTTAGGGTGAACATATGTATATAGTCCAGTCCCAGGAAAATAGAGCGTGTTCCTGTTGTGCTCTTAAGGGAAATTGTGGAATTTTTCTCTTGTGTGCGCTGATGTTTTCTGTGACTCTCCCACACTAGAGTCAATGGTGAGTATTGAGGCTTCTTAATTATTGACCCAGGTTTAAGTGTGAAACGTCACATTACTGGTGGCAGTCAGATGGGATATTGACTGGATGTCACACTAGTCTTACTTTTTCTAGGATGGGCTCCTCTTCTTCTCTCATCATAGACTGTTTCTGGGGCACTACAGCTACTGTGGGGGTTTCCTCATTCAAAAGCTGCTGGAAATACTCCTTCTATCTGCCTTTGATTTCCTGTGGACTGGTGAGCAAGTTGTTGCTGGCATCCCTTATGAAGGGTGTCTGACTTTCTTCTTTATTTTTCTGTCTTTGCCTTGCAATCTGATATAGATTCTTTGTACCACCTACTGAGACAGTTTCCAAAAGCTGGTAGAGTGATTCCGATGCCCTATTATTTGCTATTGCAACTCCTTTCTTAGCTTGTTTGTTAGCCAACCAGTATTCCTTTCTAGCCTGGTTGGTCTTTCCTATCTCCCAGTTTTTCCTGCACTCCTTCCTTCTTTTGATCACTTCATGGACTTCTGCATTCCACCAGCAGCTTTCCATATATACCTTATTTCCATACCTGGCTCAGCCGCATATCTGTTCTGCAGTCCTAACACATGCTGTTTTGAGGTGCTGCCATTCTTCTTCAACTCCACCTATTTCCTCCTCTTCTTGGGGTGCTAGAGCCCTGAGTAATTCATTGAACTGTTGCACTTTCTCTCCAGTCAAGTTCCAGGTCTTCAGTCTTGTCTCTGTTGACCTTAGAGCCTTCTCTGACCACTACTTGCAGCTGAATGTGGAAACCAGTGGTTTATGCTGTAGGCCAACTGTTTCACTGAGGATGACTTTGTAATCATAGATTCTACCCAAGTGCCTTTTCCTTCCAGATGGAAGTCTACCCGAGTTGCATATTGGCTACTCTTGTATATGATCTTGTCACTGTCTCTCTTTCTGAGCCATGTGTTGGCTACTATCAAGCCATTTGTCAGAGAGAAGTCTAGAATGGTTTCTCCTTTTTTATTCCTGTTGTCCCACTCCATGTGGACCCAGGCTCTCCTCATATCCTGTTTTGTCTGTCCCAATATGTGCAATCAAGTCACCCATTATCAACACCAATTCATGTTTCCCTGCTATATCTAGTGGGTCCTGCAACTGCTGTCTCAATGCATTCTTTTCTCACTATCACAACCCTGCTGTGGGGCATAGGCTGAGATAATGAATACTGCCCTATCATTACACTGGGGTCTGACTGCCATGAGTCTGCCATTATATCTGATGATATCCCTCACTGCCTTCTGAAGCCTCTCTCTCACCACAATTCCCATACTGTTTCTAGCTTGCCCCCTCCTGAGAAGTAGACTCTGGATCCCAAGCCAAGTGGCTCTGCTGCACTGCCCTTCCATCTTGTCTCTTGGATATATAGAATGTCGATCCTCCTCCATATCATCACATCATCCACTTCCAAGCCCCTCCATTAAAAACTGTTGTCAAAAATTCAACAATACTTTGTACAGGGGCTGAGAAGGGGTCAATATGTTTTTGATGAGCCCAAACAACCAACTATTTCCAGTTACTTTGGTAAAAGTTTTCTTGTAGAAGCTTTATGGGAGGATAAAAGTATAAGAAAGACAGGGGAAGATAGCATCGTTTGTCTGGGTGTCAAAGGAAGTGGCAAAACCATGCTGTTAACTTGAGGTTTGAGATGTCCAGATGAAGCATGCTTGTTGGGTGAGACAGGAGGTGTGAATTTAGATCCAGAATCCAAGGTGGTTAATCAGAGGAGTCCAAAGAAAGGGGAAACAAATCTGCCGAGGCCAGTAAGGTGCAATGAAGATGACCTTGCTCTTCAACCAGGCAGCTTTCTGCAGAAATTTGGGAATTAGGGGAGCTGGGGGAAAGGCATAGAGAAGACTGGGGGGATCGTAGAGCACAGCGTTTCTCTGTACTTCCCCCAGTGGGGGGATCAGGGCAAATAAACTGCTGTACTTGTTGTTTAGGGGAGATGTAAAAGATTGCAGCAAGGCTGGCTTCAGTGACAGAAAATCATTTCTGCCCCTTTCATGTTGAGAGACCACTTCTGAGGTAGTAGGATGGACCTGTTCAGTTTATCTGCTATCACAATGGACTTCCCCAGAATGTGTGTTGCTATCAGAAAGCGGTTAGAAGAAATTGCCCATTGCCACACTCTGAGAACTTCTCAACACAAGGGCTAAGACATGGTTCCTCCTTGTTTGTTGATGTACCAAACTACTGACATGTTGTCCATCTGAATTGTAACTGTCCCGAAAGGGAGAGAGTCTTTGAAGGTCTGCAACACTAACAGCACTGCTCTCATTTTCAGGACATTGATATGCATATTGGCCTTTCGGAAGACCAAGTGCCTTGGACTGTTTTCACCAGGAAGTCCCCCCTCTACCCAATCTGGGATACATTCATGGTCACTATGGTCTTAGGGAAAATGAAAGGACAGCCTTGTAGAACCTGATCTGATCAAATCCACCACCAAAGATATCTTCTGCATGCCCAAGTGATTCTTATTTGGGTTGACATGTGTTGGTAAAGAACAGACCATTGTGTTGTTAACATCCGTTGAAGAATTCTCATGTAAAAGCTTGCAAGAGGAACTACAACTATAGCCACTGACATTGACCCCAAGGCTTAAAGAAAATCTCTCTTTAATAACAAACAGACACTTTCGCAATTCCACGATTGCCTCTTCAGACCAATCGTGGAATTGCAAAAGCACTTACCTGCTCATTATTAAAGAGATATTTTACTACACTTATAGTGGTCGACTTTATTTCTCCTGAGCCATGTTTCTGTGCAGTTTTTATTTTTCCTGTTGTTTGAAATTCTCTGGTCTTACTGCACAGTTAATTGCCTGAGGTATTGTTTTTACTTGTAACCCTTTAGAGAGGAAGAGAAGCTATCACCGAAACTGTGTTGAAAATTGTTCCTATGAATTCCAGTGTTTGAGATGGTTCTGAGATTTGTTGTAATTTATGGTTATCCCCAGATGGGAGCAAGACTGGAGTACCTGATCTTGTGCTCGTATCAGCAGATGCCTGGTCAGGGTGGTAATGAGCCAGTCATCCAGGTATGGAAACACTCAGAATCTCTGCAGTCTCAAGTGAGCTGCTACCACTGCCATGTATTTGGTAAAAACCCTAGGGGCTGCGGTGAGGCCAAAGGACAGAGCTATGTACTGGTAAGAACTGGCTCCCAGCTAGAAGTGTAGATACTTTCTGGATTGTCTGTTCATTTTTATATGATACTATGCATCCTGAAGGTCTATCGAGCATATCCAGTTTTCCCTGCACAAAAAGGGCAGAATGGATTGAACCATGACCATCTGAAACTTTGTGTGTCTAACTGACTTGTTCAAGTTACTGAGATCCAAAATTGGTCTTCAGTCCTCTATTTTCTTAGGCACTAAAAAGAATCTCAAGTAAAATCTGGATTCTATCTGGTCTAGTGGCACCTATTGAATGCCTCTTTTTTTCTAGCAGCTTTTGTATTTCTATTACTGTTGCTTTTCTCTGATTGGGTGGGACATCAAGAAACTTTGATACAAAAGGAGGTGGAAGGGAAAAGGAAATAATATGAACTTTGGATATGCACCCACACATCTTTTGTGATGTTAAGCCAGGCTCTTTGTTGCAGAGATATTCAACCCCCGATTGTCTCTAGAGGTGAGAAAATTGGGCCTACTTTCAGGAGTGCTGATAAGGTCTGTCAGAACATGAATCTCTGGCCCCTGTTTCTACTGGCCTGCTCTGACATGTGGGCATCGTCATCCATTATAGATCCCCCATCTGCCCGTGGGGAAATTATCTCCATGTAGATCTTGGAAAGGACCCTGGGACTTTCGGAACCACATTTTTCTACCACGTCATTGATTCATACAAATGGTTCTCTGAGGGGTCAAAACAAATATGCCCCTTGCAAAGAGGGCCTTTCCATCTTTCTCACAACTGGACTGTGTCCTTAACTTTAGGGCCAAACAATGAGCTGCCATGAAAAGTTTTACTGATGAACGAGGACTTGAAGGGCTCTGCAAAATTACACAGGTGCATCCAGGCATGCCTGCTGATGAAAATGACATAACCCACCACCCATATGGTTCCTTCAACTGCATGCAAGATAAGCCTCATGGACGAATTAGAAATAGATTGTAGGGTAGCCAACTGTAAGGCCATAGAAGTATGAATCTCGGCAGTAGAGGTCCCAGAAAGGGAATTTGACAGTTCCTTTATCAAACCCTTCTGTATTCTCATAAAATGTGGCAGGTAGTTCAGTAACCTGAGAGTAAAAGTTGCTGAAGCATACACATGATTCCCAAATCAGTCCAATGCCCTAGAGTGCCTGTTAGAGGGATGAACAGAGGAACTCTGTTCAGCAGGTTCCTTCTTGGTGGCTGCTGCCATGACCATAGCATCTACAAGCACTCTTTTGCTCCAGAACTCCCTTCCTACAGGTGGTGCCAGAATCTGATCCGGTCTTTTGGGGATTGGCTCAAATGTTTCTGTCTCCTTCCAGACCTGTCTAGAGATCAAGTTAATGAGCTTCTTGGTGAGGGGAGTTACCAAGGAGGTAGACAGGCCAGACACAAAGGCCTCTATGAATACTGATTCCTCCGGTGAAGGGTTTTCTGTAGACCAACCACTCCACTACTTAAGACCTCAAGGATGTCTCCAAATGAGACGTCTTCAGGTGGTGATCTTGGGGACCTCCTCCCTTCATCAAAATCAGTACCATCAATGATGGACTCCATAGAGGAGTCCAAAAAGTGCCTCCTCTTGCACTTCTTCTTCCTAGGGACCTCTTCTGTGGGATGATCCACAGAAGTATCAGAAGAGATTATGATACTCTTTTGGGTAACCTGAGGACTTTGGGCTGGCTGTCCCTGTGGTGTAGAATTTTGAGGTTCAAGGAACAGAGACATACAGGATCCAGGGGGAAGATCCAAGGGGGTAGCAGCCATCTATACTGCTGAAACATAAAAAACTCTCTCTATCATCTCAAACGTAGAAATCTTCAGGCATAAAGAAGCTGATGGAGTCAAGAAGCCATGCTTCTGCTCTATTGGATCTTTCTGCCCCAAAGGCATTCCACCTAAGCTGTTCAGTGCCAAGGCTCCAAGGGACAGAAATGGCTCCAACAACTTTGGAGTTGGCTCTAACTTCTTGAATCCAACAGGGATGCTATGACTCCGAGAGTCATCTGGCTTTAAAGCCATCAGAGTTAGAGAACTCAGAGACATTCTTGGAGCCAAAGATACTAATATCCTTGGATCCGAGCCAGACAGTTCTGGCAGAATCAAATCGAGGGGGTCTGAAAAGAATGGATGCATTGGAGAAGGAGCTGAGATTGGTAGAGTAGTGCAAATAAGGACTTCCTGACCTGAAGGGGTGGGAGCTGGGAGAACACCCATCTGTATCTGCACTGAAAGAAATTTCCTCATCATCTTATCTGCATCAGTCTCTGTCAGACTTCAGGAAGAGCAAGAGGAAGTGACCAATGAGGCTTGGAGTGTTGGCTGGGCTCAAGGTATGGAGAGAGAACCCTAGATGACACTGGATCTATCGAGGGAGAGTACCTTATTGAGGTCTATATTAGATAAACAAAAGTTTATCTTACCAAACGCTGACATTATCGAAAATCCCAGAACTTGAAACTGCAATGTGCCCCTCACACCCCCCGATAAATATATATTCCAACTCCGAGATTACACTACAGTGAGGAAAGAGCAAATATTCCCATCTTCACTGTAATGCGATCTCACAGTTTTGGTTTCGGTTTCCGGGATTTTCGCTCATGTTAGCGTTCGGTAAGATAAACTTTTGTTTATCTAATATAGACCCCCTTATTCTTGGTAAGGACTTTGGATCCAACAAGCTAGGATCCGAGGAAATCTTTTACAGAATCTAAAGCCGGTTAGATCACAGCAGTCTTCAGACTGGACTTACAGTGTTTCTTGCAAGGTGGTTCAGTGGCAGGATCCAATGAAGGTGTTGAAGAACCAGAAGGCACCAAAGACTTTTGCAAAGGCTCCTTATGTTTAGATCTAGGGGGATGAGCCCAAGAAATAGCCCCTGAGAAAAATGATGGCAGTAGACCTTTTAGTATCAGCTTGTTCTTTCTATCTGTGATTGCTCTAGGATTAAAAGCCTTACAGACAGAGCAATCATCTTTAAGATTTCCCAGAGCTAAGCAATATATGTACAAAGCATGCGCATTTGACAAGGGCAACTTGTACCCACATTTCTATAATTTCTTAAAGCCCAAAAGACCTCTTTCACCTTTCTCAGACATAACTGTAAAAAGAAAAAGATATATATATATATATATATATATATATATATATATATATATATATATATATAAGTTAAGGAGAAAGTTAACAAAACAAAAGGAAGAGAATTATACCGGCAATGATAAACTATAGATTACACTAGATGTATAAATCTACAGATGAAAAGAGGGAGGCCTATAAATAATGGTAAGCAGAATTCCACCAAAAGATTTGTATAAAATAAGGGGAGATAAAGACAATGAACAAATCACAGAATAGGTAATATATGGAAAAACAGCAATAGAAAATTATGAAAAATATTCAAAACTTATCTGCCACTCAATGCTTGAGAGCTCAAAGCAACCATGTCTAAACGCAAAAGCGACAAAAGAGCTCTGAGGTATTTTAGGGGTTATTGCATTATGGGTAAAGGAGGAGCTCGAGAGCTTTTTGGTGGCAACAAGCTAAAGTAACGGCTGAGTCAGATCCAAGGATCAGATCTAAACCCAACAGGTGAAGAATGAATAAAAAGTGACAACATCAGATCTAATATTATTAAAAACTGGTCCTCCAACAACAGACCCAGTATACATTTTAACAAAATCAAACTGTGCTCCCTGGACTGGTAATTTAAAACATCTTTCTGATTCATCTTCATGTATTACTGTCTCTGCTCTCAAGAAGGTCTCATTGAGGAGACCCATTGTTTCACATACATGGATTTAAGGACTGACTCATTTCTTTCTTTCACCAATTATGTTGTAAAGACAATTAATAAAACCAATAACATACTACTATCTTGCTAAAAGCTCCTAGATTTTCTTAACAAAGAAGGACGACATTGTATTTACTACCATCTCCTCTACAAATAATGCAAATTCTTTATAAGTAGCACAAATCACAATCTGTCAATTTATTGCAGCTCTCCATTCAAGAAGCACCACTGTCTCTCCATATGTAAAGCTCAACATCTGCCTATCACTTTCCAGGTTATACAACTAAGTGACACCTTAACCTTTAAACTTCTTAATTTGAAATGATACCTTTCTCTCTGAAAGTTTTATTTTTAAAACTTTCATTTAGAATTACCTTCTCTTCTACATGACTCCTCACATTTTAACCCACCATGTAAATCTCTGACTTGTACAACTCATATATTCTCTGTATGTGGGCCTAAAATCTGGAACTGCACCCCAACTTAAATATGAGTGGCACACTTTAGAAACTTTCTTGCCATAGATTAAATAATTTCTCCTTAACGAATCTATATTCCAGTTCTCTAAAACATCATAATCTAACTATAACTCTAGGATGATCCTTGTTATTGTAGTTACAGTGGTCATTAATATAAATTGCTAATGTCTGCTACTGACTAGCTTCACAAGGCAGTGTTTGGGACTATTTTCATTGGTTATTGTTTGGAAAAGACAGGTACCATAATTACAGATCTGTAAGAAAAGCCCAACTTCATAACCAACTGGACTGATATCACAGGTATTAGGACTGTTAAGCAGATACAATTTCCCCAGCATGCCAGGAACCCTTCTCATTACCATTATGCCATTCTCTCCAGTAGTTCTTGCTGTCGCACTTAACAGAAAAAAAGAATAAAACAGAGACAGAAGAAAGGAGAAGAGACTGTAGATCAGACACACTAAAGGTGCAAGATGGAAGGAGGGTATCTTATGGTAAATGGGCTTTCTTCGTACAGATATATCACTAGGTAAGTGCATAACTTTCATAACTAGTAAGAAGAGCTTCATTTTCTGTTACAAAAAAAAAGAATTCCAAGCGAATCCCCCTGGATGGCCACCTCTATGAGAACATACCACAGAATACAGTGACCCTATGGAAATAGCATCCAGCCAGTAGTACCGTGCAGACATATTTAAGGAAGTCCATGCTGCAGCTGCAAAAATGTCACCAAAAGTGACATTACAGAAGAAGGTTTCAGAAGTAGGTCAAGCTTCAGTAGAATGAGCCTTAGAAGTTGCAGGTAAGAGCTTTCCATGTTTAATGTGAAAATATATACTATAAGTGGCAAACTAACGGGTGAGCTTATAAACCTTTATACCCAGTCTGAACTTTGTGGAAAAAGAAAAATGAAAGTTATGCACCCCCCCCCCATATGGACAGAGGTATTTTTTCTGTTTCTGTCCTTCTCAAGATATGGGTCTCAGATCCAGTCTCAGATCTGGCTTCTGCCATCCTCAAGCTTTGTATCTGATGCTCATTCTCCTCCACCTTCTCATAATCCC
Organism: Protopterus annectens; assembly: GCF_019279795.1. Lineage (NCBI taxonomy): Eukaryota > Metazoa > Chordata > Ceratodontiformes > Protopteridae > Protopterus > Protopterus annectens. The sequence continues at coordinate 515,637,255 of NC_056730.1, read as the reverse complement.
TGGTGTACGGAATGTGTTACCTCAGAATGAGTTTGTCCGCTAACAAAAAAGGGAATCTAAAAATTATAACAGTATCAACAGAACAGTAACTTAGGTAAACCTAAGCATTGCAAGACTGAAAAAGGAGAATGAAAGAGAGAAAAACATGACCTTCAGGAGCCAAGGCAAGGTCAGCCAGGACCATCTCAGAAAGGAAACATAATAAGAAACAATTTGGAGGGAGAACAGTGGAAAAAAGACAACACAGATCCATTGTTATGGTGAGTCTCCAGCTACTTTCTCACTTGGGAGGCCTTATGGAAGGATATTACAGAGCACATCTGAACCAAAGGAGGCTTTAGATCTGGACTACATATCTAATTTATGGTGTGGAATGAAGGTATGTAACTTGGACCAGGCAGTTGCAGCACATATGTCATCAGCTGGAACACAAGAGAAGAAAGCTGAAGATGAAGTCAAAGGTCTGGTTGAATAAGTCTTTGGACTTGAAGGGAATGGCAACCCCCTTTCTTGATGAATGAAAGAAATACACTGTGATAACCATCAGGAAAGGGTGACTTTGGATACTGATTTTTCCCAGTTTAGCTGACAAAAAAGACAAAAATAACTGATTAGTTTTCTTGAAGGATTTTATCCATTGTAGATAAAAATGCAGTTGATGATGAGTATTTTCATTGGTTATTGTTTGGAAAAGACAGGTACCATAATTACAGATCTGTAAGAAAAGCCCAACTTCATAACCAACAGGACTGATATCACAGGTATTAGGACTGTTAAGCAGATAAAATTTCCCCAGCAGGCCAGGAACCCTTCTCATTACCATTATGCCATTCTCTCCAGCAGTTCTTGCTGTCGCACTTAACAGAAAAAAAAAGAATAAAACAGAGACAGAAGAAAGGAGAAGAGACTGTAGATCAGACACACTAAAGGTGCAAGATGGAAGGAGGGTATCTTATGGTAAATGGGCTTTCTTCGTACAGATATATCACTAGGAATGTGCATAACTTTCATAACTAGTATGAAGAGCTTCATTTTCTGTTAAAAAAAAAAGAATTCTAAGTTAATCCTCCTGGATGGCCACCTCTATGAGAACATACCACAGAATACAGTGACCCTATGGAAATAGCATCCAGCCAGTAGTACTGTGCAGACGTATTTAAGGAAGTCCATGCTGCAGCTGCAAAAATGTCACCAAAAGTGACATTACAGAAGAAGGTTGCAGAAGTAGGTCAAGCTTCAGTAGAATGAGCCTTAGAAGTTGCAGGTAAGAGCTTTCCATGTTTAATGTGAAAATATATACTATAACTGGCAAACTAATGGGTGATCAAGTAAATGCAAACTATATTCACCTTTATTTGGAAATTTTAGGAAAAACACTTGGAGATTAATGGATTCATTTATGGATGATTCAGAAGCCACCTTAGGAAAAAGAGGAGTTTTTCTTAATGACACACTGTCCTTGTGAAACATTTAGTACAGAGGTTTTGAAGATAAGGCCTGTAGCTCAAAATTTCTCCTCACATAACTGATAACCACCAGAAATAAAGTCTTCCATGATAAAAATTTCGCATCAACTCTACATACCTCTCAGCTGTACAGATTTTCACAGAATGTCCAGATTTTTACTTCATATTTTTGGTCCATTTGTCTACAAGAGGGTAGTGAGACTAGCTATGTTATATGGGTTGGAGATGGTGGCACTGACCAAAAGACAGGAGTCAGAGCTGGAGGTGGTAGAGTTAAAGATGTTAAATTTGCACTAGGTGTGATGAGGATAGACAGGATTGGGAATCAGTATATCAGAGGGTCAGCTCAGGTTGGACGGTTTGGAGACAAAGCCAGAGAGGCAAGATTGCCTTGGTTTGGACATGTGCTGAGGAGGGATGCTGGGTATATTGGGAAAAGGATGCTAAGGATGGAGCTGCCAGGTAAGAGAAAAAGAGGAAGGTCTAAGATAAAGTTAATGGATGTGTTGAGAGAGGACATGCACGTGGTGATGTGACGAAGCAAGATGCGGAGGACAGGAAGTAATGGAAACAGATGATCAGCTGTGGTGACAACTAACAGGAACAGCTGAATGAAGAAGAAGAATTTTTGGTCCATTTTTCATTAAATTGTGGTTTTCTAGCAAATTAAATAATTAAAGATTGAAGTTAGAAAATAATGATAGACATCTGAGTCTTAGACTTCATACCCTTCAGAAAATTCATGCTAATACAAAACCTGTTATTCTACCAAATTTCCATGTTTGTAAGAGCAATATTTTAAAACTGTTCCTATTTTTGGGCTTTTGTCACACTTTTATTTATAGCTTTGCCCATATTTCTTGCTCTAAAATGTTTAGAGGTATGCAACTCTAGCAACAGGTTCGTATGCAGGACTAGTCAAAGCCTGTAGCACAATAGTAATATCTAACAGAAAGACTGGTCCTCTGAGTGGTGGGAGGGCATAGTAAAAAGACACCTTGGAGGAAATCCTTGGATAATCTGAGAGAGATCCAAATGTGTATGGTTTTTTTCCACCAAAAGGGAAGCTATAGCGGCTAACTGTACCTTGATTGTGGAATAGCTGGCTCCAATTTAAAGAGATGCATGAGAAAGGCCAAAATTGCTGGAAGCAACGCTGAGAAAAGATCAGTATTCTTTTCAATGACTCAAAGCAAACATTTTCCATTTGCTCTTATAAACTTTCCTAGTTGAGGGCTTTTGGAAGTAAGACAAAATGTGGACAACAGTTGAAAACCTGGATTGCCAAGCAATAACTGAGATTGGAGAAACCGTGATTTCAGTTTGAGGCACTGAATGTTTGGATGAGGTGACTCCAGTCTATAAGTCAGAACATCTGGGTCCAAGCCCAGGACTCAGGGACGGTGAACTAGATGAGGCTAGAGAAAGGGAACCACACTTATCAAGACCAATAAGGGGCATAGAGTATGGCTGTGACTTCCAGCGTAGATGCTTTCTGTAGGAACCTGGGAATTAGGGGCACTGGAGGAAGGGTATAAAAGAGACCCGGGGTCAAGGGTGCATTAAAGTATCCCTGGGTGGCTTCCCCTCATGGGAAATTAGGGTGAAGAACTTGCTACATTTGATGTTGTGGGGAGAAGTGAAGTCAAAACAGTCGGTACCATCAGCTGAAAATCCACTCTACTAATAAAGGATTGAGGGACCACTCTTGAGGGAGCAGGATGGATCTGGTCTGTCTGTCCACAAGTGTACTGGATATTCCTGGGATATGTGTTTTTATTAGAAAGTGGAGAGAAGATAACACCAACAACCAAACTCTCATGGCCTCTCGACACAAGGCTTAAGATCTGGTTCCTCCCTGTTTGCTGATGTACTAGGCCACTGTCATGTTGTCTGTCTGAATAGCTATTACAATTGAACAGGGAGAGTCCTGGAAGCCCTGCATTGCTAGGACTGCTCTCATGTCCAATACACTGATGTGAAAACTGGCCTTTGTTTGGGACTATGTGCCTTGGACTGTCTTTCCCGGGTAACACCCCTCCCCAGGTTGGGAAGTGCCCATGGTCACTGTGACTTGTGGGGGAGGAAGAATGAAAGGACATCCATGTCGAACATGTGGAGATTGTAGCCACCACTATATGTGAGCTCTGCAAATGTTTGTTATAATCACTAGAAAAGACAAGGGTTGTCTTATGATTGACCATTAAACCACTAGCATTCACTGAAGAGCCCACATGTAGAATCTTTCTAGTGACATTAATGTGATGGAGGCTGCCATGGAGCCTAGAAGATGAAGAAAAATAAGTTAAGTCTTACCATAACGTTCCATCTGTGTTGTTGATCTTCGTTCATTCATTACTGATGGGTTATCGGTTCCGTCCTCGGAACCAAGCCGACCTTATACCAAGTTCATGTCAGCCAAAAACTCTTGAGTCAAGATCCTACCCACAATGCTCTGTTCCCTGTTACCTCAGATCAAGTTTGCAAGTTGATAGACAAAAGTAGAGGCTACCTCTGGTCAAGACAGATCTACAAGAATGGAAGAAGAACCATATGAAATCCACCAGTAACCACCGGAGGAGGGCGGAGGGTGGGGAGTAATGAATGAATGAAGATCAACAACACAGATGGAACGTTATGGTAAGACATAACTTCTTTACCTGATGTTGTTAATCTCTATCCATTCCTTAGTGATGGGACAGAGTCCCTAACTACCTATATCCCTGGGCACCCCTCATGGAAGGACATTCCTGAGCACCATGGAACCAAAAGAAGCTCTTCCTCTGGAGGCCAAATCCAATTTGTAATGAAGAATAAAGGTACGGGGGTTGGCCCAAGTCGCAGCTGAGCAAATGTCATTGAGGGAAGCCCTAGCATGGAAAACTACTGAAGTTGCCATTGACCTTGTAGAATGGGCTTTCACTTTGTGAGGCAAAGTGATGTTGTTCTTGTTGTAGATGAAGGTAATGCAATTTCTCAACCATGATGCTAATGTAACTTTAGAAACAGGGCGACCTAGTCTTGGTCCAGAAAAAGCCAGAAATAATTGGTCTGATTTACGGGTAGATTGTGTTCTGTCCAAATAAAAATGGATTTGCCTGTGAACATCTAGGGAGTGCAGGCAATACTCTCCCTTGTTAGAATGATTAGGAAAAACAACTGGGAGGTCAATATACTGGTTGATAGACCACTCTGACACCACTTTCAGTAAAAAGGAAGAATTAGTTCTCTGTGAGACTGTATCATTATGGAAAATAAGGTAAGGATATTTGATGCATAAGGCTTGAAGTTCTGACAGACGTCTGGCCGATGTGATAGCAACCAGAAACAAGGATTTCCAAGAGAGGTACTTTAAATCACATGAAGATGCAGGTTCAAAGGAGGGTGCTGTTAGGGCTTGCAGAACCAAAGACAAGTCCCAAGGTTGTACAGGTTCTCTAAAGGGAGGTTTTAGGTGAAATACACCCTTCAAGAAAGTCTTACAGAGTGTATGTGACATGAGTGAAGAGTCCTGGAACCTAATGTGGAAATTAGAAATGGCAGCTAAATGAACACGAACAGTAGAGGCTGATACCCCAGATTGAAAGAAATCTGATAATCTAATACCACCAAAACTGGGGCTGACAAGGGGTCCAATTGTTTGTTCACTGCTCATAATGTAAATCTTTTCCATTTGCTGAGATAGGTTAGCCTGGTGGATGATTTATGAGATGCAATAAGAATACTGCGCACCGGGGAAGAGAGGTTATCCTGCCTGGCAATCACTGGAAGTGGAGAAACCAAGCTGTCAGCTTCAGGTTTGTTAGATTGGGGTGGGTCAGACCCTGCGGATGGAAGATCAACGTTGAAGATGGATTGAGAATCCATGGTCGATCTAACAGGTGAGGCCAGAGGAAGGGGAACCAAACTTGTCAAGGCCAATATGGAGCAATGAGAATTACTTTGCTCTTCAACTGACGTGCTTTCTTCAAAAACTGGAAGATGAGGGGTAGAGAAGGGTAAGCATAAAGCAGACCTGAGGGCCAAGCATGGACTAGAACATCTCTCGGTGACTGTCCCCAAGGGGTACCAGGCAAAATAGTTGCTGCACTTGTATTTGACTGGGGAGGTGAATAGATTGCAGCAAGGCTGGCCCCAGCAGTTGAAAACTTCTGCGGCTATCACAGGATTGAGGGACCACTCGTGAGGTTGTAGAATGCACCTACTCAGTTTGTCCGCCATCATGTTGGAGCTCCTGGGAATGTACATTGCAATTAGAAAGCGGTTGGAAGCTATCGCCCATTGCCATATTCTCAAGGCCTCTCAGCATAATGGGTAAGATCTGGTGCCCCCTTGCTTGTTGATATACCAGTCTACTGACATGTTGTCTGATTTGACTGCAATAGTCCCTGATGGAAGGATCAAGTGGAATGCTTGCAACGCTAATAGTACCACCCTCAGTTCCAGGACACTGATATGCAAATGAGCCTCTGTCTTCGACCAGGTGCCTTGGACCAAGATTCCCTGACATAGCCCCCACCCCATCAGGGAGGCATCCATGGTCACTGTGGCTTTTGGCTGATGGGGACTGAAGGGGTGATACCATTGTTGGGGATTTTGAGACGTCCACCAGAGCAAATCTTGCTTGCATCTCTGAGTTACATTTATCTGAAAAGACAAAGGATCTTGTAGAGGGTACCACTGAGTGAGAAGTAGCCACTGAAGAAGTTTCATATGGAACCTGGCCAGAGGAACAATGGTGATCGAGGGTGCCATCAACCCCAAGAGTTGGAGAACAGACTGAGCAGAAGATTTGTGGTGACACATTAGTGGATGAACTTGTTGTCTTATTCTTTGAAGTCTGTGATCCAGAAGAGATGCTGTGCAATTCCCCGTCTCCAATAGAACTCCGGTGAATTCAATTCTCCAAGTTTATAGTGATTCCCAGGCAATGAGTTGTGAGAAGAGTGTAATCTAGGGCTTCCTCCAGTAAATGCTTGGTGTTGGCGGTAAGGAGCCAGTCTAGGTATGGAAATGCCTGGAATACTTGAAGTCGCAGGTGAGAGATAACCACTGTCATGCATTTGATGAACACTCTGGAGACTGTAGAGAGACCAAAGGGCAATGCTCGAAAATGGTAGTGACTGGCTCCTATGCAGAAGCGGAGGTATCTTCTTGAGCACTTGTCCATTTATATATGGTAATACACATCTTGAAGCTCTACAGAGCACATCCAATCATCTTCTTCCAAAAGAGGAAGGATAGACTGAACTGTAACCATCTGGAATTTCTCTGATTTTACTAATTTGTTTAGTGTGCTGAGATCCAGAATTGGTCTTCAGTCCCCTGTATTTTTTACACTTAAAGGAATCTTGAGTAAAAAACAGATCCTATCTGTTCTGGGGGGACCGTTTGGATGACTCTTTTTTTGTAGCAGCTTTCAGATTTTGTGTACTGCTGCTTCCCTTTGACTGGGTGGGACATTGGGTAAATTTCTGGGTGAAGTGGGACAGAGATGGAAAGGAATGTAGTAGCCTCTGCATATTATCCGTTGTACCCAGGAATCGGTGGTTATGGTTTGCCAGGCAGTGGGGTATAAGGAAAAATTACCCCCAACCGCTTCCAGAGGTGAGCAGTCAGGCAACGCTTCAGGAGCACTGACAGGATTGCCCAGAGAAAGAATCTCTGGAACCCCGGTTTCGTGGACCACCCCTACCCCAAAAAGGGCATCTTCCATTAGAGTTTCCCCCTCTGCCCTTAGGGGAGAACTCAGCACGTGCGTCACGGAAAGAGGGCTGTGATTTTCTGTGCCACATCTTCCGGCTCCTCTGATTTCTGGAGTAGAATCATTGAGGGGTGGAGTGTCAGACACCAGCAGCAGACGGGGTCTTACCATCTTGTTTGCACCTTGCCAGCGTATCTTTAACCTTTGGGCCAAACAATAAAGCGGCCTCGATGGGGGTATTCATAAAGGAAGCCTTAAAGGAGTCTGTAAAGGCACAAAGGCGCATCCAGGCATGACGTCTCGTGACTATGCCTGCACCTGCTGCTCTAGCCACTCCTTCCGTTGCATATGAAATGAGGCGCATGGAAGAATTGGATATCGATTCCAGGGTGGCTATCAGAAACAGCTTCTGCCAAGGTTTCAGAAAGTTGGTTGATAAGGTCTCTCTGGAGTCTCGTAAAATGTGCCAAGTAGTTCAACGACCTTACAGCGAATGTTGATGAAGCAAACACATGCTTCCCGAGTCTGTCTATTCCCCCATGACTTCTTGTTGAATAGATGGGCAGTCTGGTTCTCTTCTGCCAAGTATTTTTTGGTTGCAGTCATCACCACCATGGCATCTACTGGAAGACCTTTGGACCAATGAGGATGTTCAGCAGGGGGAGATAAAATTTTGTCAGGCCTCACGAGATATAGCTTCCAAAGTGTCAGAAGTCTTCCATGCACACTGGAAGATGAGCTGGACAAGCTCATTGGCTAATGGGGTAACCCAGGAGGTAGGGTGCTGGGCATGAAAGGCCTGCAGGAATATGGATTCCTCTGAGAAAGGCTTGGAGGACTTCCAGTTACCCCTCTGTCTTAGGATCTTGAGAATGTCACCAAAGGACACCTCATCAGAGGGTGACCGTGGGGACCCTTCCTCATCATCAAAGTCCGTATCTTCTGTTAGAGACTCCTCAGTGGAGTCCAAGTGCTTCCTCTTGCAAGAAGTCTTGCAAGGGACTTCCTCAGTGGGGAGCTCTGGGGAAGATTGAGAGGAGGGGATCTCCTGAGAGGGAGAAACCTGAGGTCCTTGTGCCCAGGGTCCAATAGTTGTGGCTTGCGACATTTGCGACACAGAGTGGGGCAAGGACTCCGAAAGGGATGTTTTGCCAGCAGAGGCAAGTGCCCTCAACATGGCCTGGAAGGCCAGACCACCCAAGAGGGATGAGAGCCTAGAACCAAGCAAGACAACCTCGGAACTGGGGTCACACCCCGCTCCGACAAGCCGACCCCCAGACCAGAAGTCTAAAGAGGACTGTGGAACTTGAGGGGAGGAGGATTCCTGGAGGGTGCCATAAATTGGCGTTGAACCAAGAATGCCTACACCTATGGCACAGCTGCTAGCCTGAGAAGGGCATGGTGACCAGTGCACCGAGAGCCACAAGGATGACTCCAGCTCCAAAGTGAGGTCCACTGTTAGTGTAAAAGGAAGAGAAGTTGCTGTCAGAGAAAGGGGCTTCGATGCTTCCCTGGAAGTTGAAGGAGGAATGTAAGGAGGAGTCTGTGGAGAAATACGGTCACCTGCAAGAGGGAGAGCAGCTTTAGATGGGTGTGAGAGTCCCCTGGCCACAAGGAACTGATCAACACGACGCAACACATCCTGTTCTGAGAGGCTCCTGGTCAACCTCATAGAGAAACCTGATGAAGATTCTGGCCTGTCTAAAAAGGGGCTGTACTGACTTCCCACAAAAGGATCTAAAGAGGGAGAGTACTTAGTTCTTGTGAGTTCATGTGGTATGGAGCCTGGAACCGAGGGTGTCTGTACCGAGGAGAATGGTGCTGAGGGTATCTGCATGAGAAAGGTGGCGCCATAGGCGCCAAAGGTGTCTGCACCATGACGGGCAGTGTGGCAAATGTCTGCACCGATGAATACAGTGCCGTCGAAGAAGGTGTCTGCACTGGTAATGACGGTGCTGAAAGTGACTGCACTGAGCAGGTTGGTGCCAAAGGCATCTGCACCGTAGAGGGCAGTATCCAGGAAGTTGACTGAATCTGCAAGGACGGAGCCGAAGGAGTCTGCACCAATGGTGCTGAAGGAGACTGTACCTGTAAAGACGGTACCAAGAGGGTCTCCACTGACATCAGCGGTGCCTAAGAAGGCTGCAATGAAACTATTGGAGCCATTAGTGTCTGCACCGGGAACTCCAGTACCGGTGGTGATGAAGAAGACATAGCTGAAGTGAGAATAAACTGTGGCAGTACTGAGGCTGGGGCCAAAAGGACCACAGATGGCAGTGCCGGGCACAAAATTTTTACTTTTTTGTGAGCCGACTCCTTGAGATCTCCAGAGGGCGATGAAGTGAGCAACCTCAAGGAGGAAGAAGAAGAACGCCTCTTATGGAGTTTAGAAGAAGGGGGTGAGCCCTCCGACCCAGAGATAGACCTCACAGAAAGGAGTTTTAAGGAGGCCTTTTAGGATAAGTTTATGCTTCCTTTCATTCAGAGTCCTAGTCAAGAAATTTCTACAAATCCTACACCAAGGGTCCACTGAAAGGTGGGAAACATTCAGACAATAAACACACAAGTCATGGCCATCAGAAAGCGGTAACTTACGGCCGCATTCTCTACATTGTTTGAAACCAACACTACTTTTCTTATCTGACACTGTGATATCAAGGGATAAACTATGACACTACTAAAAGGTTAAGAAACTACCCAGAAAGGTAAGAAAAGGAGAAGAAGAATTACCAATGATGGTAATGGAGAATTACCTCAAAGGTAAGAAAAAGGAAAATATTATAGGGAGAGAGGCTTAAAGTTGCAATAGAGTAGGAGGATAGAGATAGTGAAGAGTTGAAAACTTTCTAAACACCAATAATAGAAAAACTTCAAATAAAATGAAAACAGATGAAAGAGAAGGCTTGACACAGCTGTACAGCAACACGGCAAATGAGATCTGAGGTACCAGGGAGCAGAGCACTGTGGGTAGGATCTTGGCTCGAGAGTTTTTAGCTGACGTGAGCTTGGTATAAGGCCAGCTCGGTTCCGAGGATGGAACCGATAACCCATCAGTAAGGAATGAACGAAGATAACAACATCAGATGCATTCTTACTGGTGTCTTCTGTTGTGATAAAGCTTCTCAAACTTATTGATGAGGGGATGTGATTCTTATTTGAGAAAGTTTTGCTATTTGAAGTTTTGTGTCCAAGAAAGCACCAATGAACTCCATAGACTGGAATGGTTGTAGGTTGCACTCTTCTAGATTCACTATAATCCCCAAGTTTATGCACATTTGGAGCAAGGAGTCCCTGACCTGAAATAGTTGATTGCTGGAAGGGGTGGGAATCAGCTGGTCATCCAAGTACAGCAGTACCCAGAAATGTTGCAGTCACAGATGAGTTATGACTACTGCCATACATTTGGTAAATATCCAGGGGATTTGATGAGAACACAGGGCAAAGCTCTGAATTCATAATGACCAGATCACTGTTGAAAGCAAAGGTACTTCAAGAAGCAGCTATATATCCATCTTTATGCAGCACTATTCATCCTGAAGATCTGTCAATCACATCCAGTCATTCTTCCTCAGGAGTGGAAGAATGGGCTGAACCATGACTATCCAGAATTTTGTTTGCTTCACAGACTTGTTTAAGTGACTTAGGTTCAAAATTGGCTTTAAGTCCCCATTTTATTTTGGCACTAATAGAAATATTGAGTAAATTCAGGATCCTCTCTGATCTGGAGAGATCTCTTGGAGGACTCCATTTTGTAGAAGCTTCTTTATTTCTAAATTGGCTTTTCCCTTTATGAGGGCAGTACATTGTGAATTCTTTTGGGGCATGAAGGAAGGGTATGGAAAGGAATGGCATAGACTCTGGTTATTTATTTATTTATTATTTATTTATTTAGTTATTTATTTATTTAAATTTGTTGACCGGGAGTGTCCGACTGGAGGTAGGTCCATTTTCAGTGGAGGCCCGGGGAGAAAAGCTCCACAAATTATTATGATTCTTTGCACCCATTTTTCTTGAGTGATAGATGTCCAGGTTGCTGGGTGCAGGGATAAGTGCCCCCTCCCGACTGTCTGCAGAGTGAGCTGGAAAGGCTTCCCCAAGGAGGGACCCATGAAGCCTTGATTTTGCAGAGCACCTCTGCCCCTTGGGCAACATTGATTATAAGAATTTCTCCATCTACCTTGAGGTGCTCTTTCTCTAGAAGCATTAGATGCAAAGCCCTGGGATTTCTGAAACCACATTCTCTTTCCTCTTATGGTTTCTGGAGAAGATTCTTTGAGGGGATAGAGAATTTGATCACTACAGGAGATAGGCATTTGCCATCCTTCTCACTTCTTGAGACAGTCTCTTTCATTTTGGGACCAAACAAGGTTGCTTCATCATATAATGAAATGATGAAGGATGTCTTGAAATGTGAAATTGTATAGCCACATCCAGGTGTGTCTTCTTATGGAAATGTCCATGGCAGCTGCTCTAGATGCACTTTCTGTGGCATTGGCAATAATGCATATAAAGGCATTAGATAGTGACTGTAGGGTAGCCAACTGTGAATAAGTGGATTTTTCTCTGATCCACACTCAAGGTCCCTGAGACAGAACTGGATATTTCCTTTGTCAAATCTCTCTAGAAACAAGTAAAGTGTGCCAAGTAATTAAACTGAAAAAGTAGATGAGGCATAGACACCCTTCCAGAACATGTCCAATGCATGTGACTCTGTTCTTTGGATAGACAGAGGAACTTTCATCTGTGAGCTCCTTCTTAGTGGTTGGCATCACTACCATAGGATCTACTGCAGGACCCTCGTTCCACTGGGATCAGTCTTTGGGTGCAACTAAAAACTTGTCAGGCTTCTTAGGGATAGGTTTGACTGTGTCTGGTTCCTTCCATGTGCAGGAATCATCTTATCAACCGGGGGAGCACCCAAGAAGTAGATAGACAAGAACTGAAAGCCTCAAGAAAAAATTATTCTTCCAGAGAGAGGTCTTGGGAGAACCAATCCCCTTTCTGTCTAAAATGTTCAAGAATCTCTGAATGGGACATTCACAAGGAGGGATCTCAGACAACCTTCTCTCTCATCAAAATCAGTTAGAGATTCTACAGGGGAATTCAAGTTTCTCTTCTTATACTTATGTATTCTGTGAACCTCCTCTGTGGGTTGCTCAGGAGATGACTCAGAATCAGGTATCATCTCGTTAGAGAGAACAGACTTGAGGCTCTCAGGAACTGGCTGTCCTGACTGGGCTAGAAGACTAAGCTGTGGACCCTGGGATATACTGTGGGGGAGGGTTGGATCCAGCTCTGAGAAGGAGGAACTCTCTCTAAGTTGAAAGATTACTCTCTCAAAAGCCTCAAACACCAAGCATGAAATGGATTCAGCAAGCATCGCTACCGGAGCTGAAACTCCTGAAGGCAGCTTAACCCTAGAAGCCACTTGGCTAGGATCTAAGACTCTCACCAGAGCCGAACTATCAAGCGCCGATGCTCCTAATGAAAGGAAAGGATCCAAAGACCTTGTATCCATTCCTACACTGTTGGAGTCAGTGCCAACAGTTCAGCTCTGAGACTTTGATCACCTAAACCAACTTCATTAGAAAATTCATTGTAGTCGAGTAAGTATGAAGCCTCAGCTCTGATGCAGACCTACCTTGGCAAGAGTCAGATCAAGGGGCTCCGATCCAAGTGGTCAGATCAGAGAAGGAGACATTAATGAGGGGAAGAAATGGATCTTCCAGATCCGATGGTGGTCAGTACCGGGAGTACCCCCAACTAAATTTGCTTCCTAAGGAAACACCTCATCATCCTATCCACGTCCATTTTAGTTAGACTTCAAGAAAATCTAGCTGACCTCAGAGATAAACTAGAAGAAGGAGATCTCAAAGAATAATGTAGTCTATCCTGCAGGATTGGAGACTGAAGCCTGAGGGAGATAGGATCTGGAGAAAACATGGGCTGAGTTACAGATCCGATAACTATTGGATCCAAAAACAGCAATGGCTCTGAAGTTCTGAAGATCTTATCTGGCACAGCCAATAAGGGTGTCAAATCTAGAAATCTCTTTTTTGTAGATTTTGATTTTTTCTTTGTCTTTTTCTTTCTTAGTGTTTGTCTTTGAACTTATCAGGCTTCTTTGATGATGGAAAAGAAGAGGAAGAAGAAGCATCTGCAAACTTAACCAATGCTCAAGAGGGCTTTTCTCTTCTGGTTACTGAAGAAGACTCTTTAAAATAAATTGTTCCATCTCTCCAGGGTGGCTCATTGGCCAAAAGCTTCACAAATGAAACAGGCAATGTTGAGATGAGAAGAGCAAAGACAGTAAGCCAACTTTTCATATACATCCAAATTAAGTAATGTGTGAACAAGCCACACACCTTTTAAAGCTGAACAGCTTATCAGCATTCTGTCCAGCATAAAGGCAGAAAGCAGAGAAGAAAAGATAGTTTATAAGGCCAGAAAACTCTGCATTATTGCAAGAGAGAATCTACAATAGAAAAAAAAAAGCTAAGAGGGACAGCCCAGCAAAGGATAAAGTACTTACAGTGGATATAAAAAGTTTACACACCCCTGTTAAAATGCCAGGTTTTTATGATATAAAAAATGAGACCAAAATAAATCATTTCAAAACTTTTACCACCTTTAATGTGATCTATAACCTGTACAATTCAATTGAAAAACAAACAAATCAGTTAGGGGAAAAATATAAAAAAATAAAAAAATGTACAATACACTAGTTGCATAAGTGTGCACACCCTTAAACTAATACTTTGTTGTGTGTGCATACCCTTAAACTAATACTTTATTGAAGCACCTTTTGATTTAATTACAGCATTCAGTCTTCTTGGGTAGGAATCTATCAGCATGGCACATCTTGACGTGGCAATATTTGCCCACTCTTCCTTGCAAAAGCACTCCAAATCTGTTAGATTGTGAGGCATCTCTTGTGCACTGTTGTTTTCAGATCATCCCACAGATTTTCTATTGGATTTAGGTCTGGGATCTGGCTGGGCCATTCCAAAACTTTAATCTTTTTCTGGTGAAGCCATTCTTTTGTTGATTTTGATGTATGCTTGGTGTCATTGCATGCTGAAAGGTGAAATTTCTCTTCATCTTCAGCTTTCTAGCAGACACCTGAAGGTTTTGGGCCAAAAGTGACTGGTATTTGGAACTGTTCATAATTCCCTCCACCTTGACTAAAGCCCCAGTTCAAGCTGAAGGAAGCAACCCCAAAGCATGATACTGCCACCACCATGCTTCACCGTGGGGATGGTGTTCTTCTGGTGATGGGAAAAAGAAGTTATGTCTTACCATAATGTTCCATCTGTGTTGTAGATCTTTATTCTGTCATTACTGATAGGACTTCGGTTCTGTCCTCGGAACTGACACGGCCGTTTCCAAGATCACGCCAGCCAAAAACTCTCAGCTAAGACCTACCCATAATGCCCCTCTCATAGTCTTTCCAGATCGAGTTTGCCCGCCCCTATATTATAGAGGTGGTAAGAGAAACAATAGGAGGCTATGTCTGAGCAAAAACCTTAACCAGGAGTTCCTAAAGTCCACCAGGAGTCCAGGCAGGAGGAAGGAGGGTGGTAAGTAATGAATGAATAAAGATCTACAACACAGATGGAATGTTATGGTAAGACATAACTTTTAGTTATGTACTTACCATAACTTTAGATGTATGGGATCCATCTCGCCTACATTCTCTACAGATGGGTTCGGAGCCGATCCTCGGCTCCGACTCGGCACGCTATACTATAGAACGAAGTCTCTTATTGGCTGAGTTACCTCATATCCCAGGATGCCCCACTACTGCTTCCCCAGATCTTGTTTGTCCGCACACATGCACACACATAGACTGTTGTTATAAGATTGCCAGGTGTTTCAAGAGAGGAAACAGTTGTATTCGGACCGTCCGGTCTCTTCTGGCCTCCAAGGTAGGGGGAAGGAGGGTGGGTTATTAGGAATGTAGGCGAGATGGATCCCATACATCTAAAGTTATGGTAAGTACATAACTAAAAGATGTAATGTGATCCTATCTCGCCTACATTCTCTACAGATGGGACAGCGTCCCTAGCACCTAATTCCTGGGTGGCTCACTGGAAAACGGTCCGGAGAACCGTGGAACCGAAGGCAGCTCGACCCCTAGATGCCACATCCAATTTGTAGTGAGAAATAAAGGTGTGTAGAGAAGACCACGTAGCAGCCGCACAGATGTCATTTATAGAGAGCTTGGAATGAAAGGCTGCCGAAGTGGCCATAGCCCTGGTAGAATCAGCTTTCACAGGAATTGTAAGCTCTTTATTTGAAATGCGATAAATATGACTGATACAGTCTCTGATCCACTTGGCAATAGTGACTTTCGTGATGGATTTGCCCAATTTATTGTCCGAAAAAGACACAAACAGTTGATCTGATTTTCGTGCTTGTTGTGTCCTATCCAAATAGAAACGTAATTGTCTGTGCACATCTAAGCTGTGAAAGGTATACTCAGCTCTGTTTGTATACTTAGGGAAAAAAAACGGTAATTCCAGTGATTGTTGCAAACAAAAGTTAGAACAAACCTTTGGTATAAAGGATGGGTTTGGTCTAAGAGATACTCTATCCTTGTGAAATACCAGGTATGGTGGTTTGACACATAAGGCTTGAAGTTCTGAAACTCGCCTGGCTGATGTGATAGCAACTAGAAGGGCAGTCTTCCAAGAAAGAAATTTCAAGTCACAGGTTGCTGCCGGCTTAAAGGGAGGTGTGGTTAATGCGCCTAACACTACGTTAAGGTCCCACGGTGGTGCAGGATGCGATATAGGGGGCTGTAGAAGCCAAGCTCCTTTAATAAAAGCTTTGCACAACTTATTGCTCATTAAAGGTGGTTCTACGTTCTCATGAAAATTGGAAATAGCTGCCAATTGAACTTTGATGGTAGACACCGAACAACCCTGGTTGAACAGGGAAGTTAAAAACTTCAGAATCTCTGACACAGAAGCTGTCATAGGGTCTAATCCTCGGAGTTGGGCCCAAATAGCAAACCTCTTCCATTTACTGCTATACATCTTTTTAGTAGAAGTCTTGTGGGCCGAGGACAAAATATGCATGACTTCAGGGTCGAAAGAATGGCTCCTAACTATGGTCGGAAGAGGAGTAGCCAAGCTGCTAGCTTCAGTGAATGGAGGGACTGATGGAGCTGTCCTGACTGATGCGTCAGGAGGTCCGGAACTTGGTCCAGGAACCAGGGACCGTCCAATGCATACTTGTGAAGAAAGGGGAACCAAACTTCACGAGGCCAGTATGGGGCGATTAGAATCATTTTGCTTCCCAATCGAATCGCCTTCTGAATCACCTTGGGGAGAAGGGGAACCGGTGGAAAGGCGTATAGCAGACCGGAGGGCCAAGCTTGGACCAGAGCATCCTTGGGGGTCTCCCCCGGAACTGGAATGAGAGAGAAGAACTGCTGGTATTTTGCGTTGAGGGGAGTTGCGAAAAGATCGCAACATGGAACTCCCCATCTCGTGAAAATCTGTGTTACCACTTTGTGATTCAAGGACCATTCGTGAGGGGAGAGAATAGTCCTGCTCAGTCTGTCGGCTATCACATTGGATGTCCCCGGAATGTGTGTTGCCACTAGAAAGCGTTTGGTAGCAATCGCCCAATCCCATACGTTCATGGCCTCTCTGCAAAGGGGATAAGACCTGGTCCCTCCTTGCTTGTTCAAGTACCAGACTACCGACATGTTGTCGGACTGAATGACAATCGTCCCCTGGGGGAGGTGATCGTGCAGTGCTTACAACGTTAGAAGCACCGCCCTCATTTCCAGGATACTGATGTGGAGAAGATTCTCGTCGGAGTGCCACGTGCCTTGGACTGACCTGTCCAGATAATGTCCCCCCCACCCTGTCTGGGAGGCGTCCGTAGTCAACATGGCCGAGGGGGATGGGGGAACGAAGGGTCGCCCCTGATCCAAGTTGGAGGAAAGAAGCCACCAACGAAGATCCTGTTTGCACATCTCTGTGATCAATATGTGGTGACTGAGTGGGAGGTCTTGATAAGACCACTGGACTGAGAGGAGCCACTGGAGTATCCTCATATGCAACCTTGCCAAGGGGACGAGAAGAATGGTGGCTGACATGGAACCTAACAGCTGCAGGACCATTCTCGCTGGAGCGCGATGTCTGAGGAGTAACGCCCGAACCTGAGACTGCAATGTTGCTATCCTTTCCGCAGGAAGATAGACTCGCATCTGCCTTGAGTCTATTTCTGCACCAATAAACAGAATATGCTGTGATGGCAGCAATACAGATTTTGTCCAATTGAAGGTGATTCCTAAGGAGCTGCCTAGGGAGATAGTGGCTGCTAGAGTTTTTAAGAGTAGATGCCTTGAGGTGGCAGTTAGGAGCCAGTCGTCTAGGTATGGAAACACCTGGAATCCTAGACTTCTCAGGTGAGCAGTCACCACTGCCAAACATTTGGTGAACACCCTGGGGGCTGTGGTGAGACCAAAGGGCAGTGCATGGAACTGGAAATGACTGTCCCCTAGGCTGAAGCGCAAGTGTCTCCTCGATGCCTGCTCTATCAGAATGTGATAATAGGCGTCTTTGAGATCTATGGAGCACATCCAAACACCCTTCTCCAGAAGCGGGAGAATGGTTTGCAAGGTGACGATCCGGAATTTGGACCTTTTCACTGATCGGTTTAACCTGCTGAGATCCAAAATGGGCCTCAAGTCCCCGGTCTTTTGGTACCAAAAGAATCTTGAGTAAGTCCCTGATCCAGCCTGATCTGCGGGGACAGGTTGGATGACTCCTTTTTGAAGCAGCTTTGAAATTTCGATGGCTGCCATATCCCGTTGACTGGATGGCGGGTCCGGGATTCTTTGGGATGGTGGGGGGGGGGGTTGAGAGAAGGGAATGGTGTAACCTCCGGCGATGATTCGGAGCACCCATTGGTCCTGAGTGATACTTTCCCAGGCCTTTAGGTGCCTCGAAAAACGACCCCCGACTGGCTCCGGAGCTGCACAGTCGGGCACTCCTTCAGGGATGCTGGAAGGAGGAGGAGCCACAAAAGGACTCGCGGTCTCCAGTGTTGCGGGGGCCTCCGCCGCCTCTGGGACGGCATCTCCCTGAAAAATTTCCCCTTCCTGTGCCTCTAGTAGGGGAATCGCTCTGCTGCGATGAGTAAGGCTTTTGAGACTTACGGAACCACATTTTCCCTCCTCTTCGAGCCTTGGGATAAGGTCTGAAGGGAGTGGAAAACCGGGCCCCTACGGCAGTTAAAGTCTTACCCTCCTGCTTGCAGCGAGTCAAAGTGTCCTTTACCTTGCGTCCAAAAAGGGAGGACCCATCGAAGGAAGACTTAAAGGCCTCCGCAAAGTGACACAGGTGCAGCCAGGCTTGTCTCCGTTGAGCAACACCTGTGCCCGCCGCTCTGCTCGCTCCTTCAGCTGCATACGAAATTTGTCTCATGGACGAGTTGGATAGGGAGGGCAGGGTAGCCAACTGGGAGTTAACCGTCTGGGCTAACTGCTCAGGTAAGTTACCAGAGAGGGTATCCGAAAGCTCCTTGACCAGATCCCTCTGCAGTCTCGTAAAGTGCGTCAGGTAGTTCAGAGACCTTAATGTAAAGGTTGCTGAAGCAAGGGTGCGCTTCCCATACCGATCCATGCTCCTAGACTCCTTATTAGGAGGGTGGACGGATGTTGAAGCCTCTGCCACCTCTTGTTGGGTAGCAGATGCCACCACCAAGGCATCTACAGCCACACCTTTGGTAAGAAAGTCCTTATCAGGGGGTGCCGAAAGGAATTTATTGGGGCGAGCTGGCACCGGTTCAACAGAGTCCGGATGTTCCCACGCCCTTCGAGAGATCAAATCCAGGAGCTCATCGAAGGGTGGAGACACCCAGGAGGCGGAGGGCTGAGCCCCGAAGGCCTTGAGGAACACAGACTCCTCAGCAGAAGGGGGTTTGGACTGCCAGTCTCCTCGTTGCTTAAGGATTTCCAAAATGTCTGCAAAGGATACATCATCCGAGGAGGACCCTTCCGCATCATCGAGGTCGGTATCCGAGGTGAGAGACTCATCAGGGGAGTCGACGTGCTTCCTCTTGCACTGTCTCTTCCTGGGGGGGTTCCTCTGAAGACATTTCGGAGGGACCCCCAGGAAGAAGGGAACCCCCAATGGGGGTAACCTCAGGCCCAAGGGCTCCGCTGTCATGAGACGGGGGATTGCAAAGGAACCAGTCTCCGTGCCCAGGGAAGGTGATGGTGAGATGGTAGAAGTGGCCAGAGAGGACTTGGCCAAGGCACTCCTCATGGCCTTGAAGGCGGGACCCCCAGAGTCCTGGGAAGGTTCAACCCCCAAGGCCACAACAGCAGTCGGAACTCCCGCCGCTGACACACCGAGAGGAAGGCTCGGAACTGAAAGGATCGGTCCCGAAATGTCCCCCCCCGGGGCCGACAGAGATCCACGTACCGAACACCGACCCGAAGGGCGGGGTTGGAGTTAGGGTCGGAACCGACTCGACAACTTCCACCGGCTCCAGCAACACCGACTCCAATGGCGCCGAAGCTGTTGGAGGAGGAACCGAAGTGGCAGGAAGGGAAACCGGCTCCGGAGCCGACTGGGCTGGAGCCGAGACCAACTTTTGAAAGACCGGAGACTGAAAAAGCCTTTGAAGCACCCTGTCTACATCCGAATTGGACATCCTCGAGGACCGAGAAGAGACCGACCGGGTCCGAGTCGACTTCTCCGCCGGCTCCGAAAAACTGGGGGACCGGCTCCGAATGGTTTCGAGAAGTATCGGCGCCGAGGGAGATTCCACCACCACTGCAATTTCCCTCGGAGCCGATGTGGACTTCGGCACCGAAGGGGAAGAGTCTGAGCGGGCAACCTTCATCGGCTCCGAAGGCAGTGGAGTCGATGGAGATGACTCGCCTCTCGACGCCCGAGCTCTCGGCTCCGAAGCCAGAGGAGTCGAG
Source organism: Protopterus annectens (assembly GCF_019279795.1). Lineage (NCBI taxonomy): Eukaryota > Metazoa > Chordata > Ceratodontiformes > Protopteridae > Protopterus > Protopterus annectens. The sequence continues at coordinate 515,617,130 of NC_056730.1, read as the reverse complement.
GCTGGAGACATCGAGCAGACCATTCCACCCTCGGCTCCAAAGTCCGTGGAGCCGACGGAGAAGCCTGCCTTGACTTTTTTGCTGCCGGTTCCGACGGACTGGTCAGAGCCGAAGATTTTTTCTTCCTCGATGGGGAAGAAGAAGAAGATAGGGCTTCCTCAAAGGAGGGGGTAATAAGCCCTTTCAAAATCAACTTATTTTTCCTCTCTTGGAGCACGCGAGAGGAAAAAGCGTGGCAAACGCTACAGGATTCCTGGAGGTGCTTCGGCCCCAAACAGTATACACATAAAGAATGGTCGTCCGTAATGGACATTTTATAACTGCATTTTGAACATTTTTTGAATCCAGATGGCCTATGTTCCTTAGACATGGCTAACTACTTCAACTGTAACTTTGAAGACAAAAAATTAACACGTAGGCTAAGGCAAGGTCCCTCTAACTTAATCGGGATCACTTGCCAGCAAAAAATAATACAATTTTACCTCAAAAATTTTAAACTACACAGTCACACAATAAGTAGCTGTTAAACAGCTCTAATTAAAGCGCGTGGGCTAGGGCAAGGCCCCTCTAACTTAAACGGGATCCTTTACCTTCAAATAAAAATACAATTTACCACAAAATTCTTAAGATACACAATCACACAACAATAAGTAGCTGTTAAAACAGCTTTTGGGTAAGTTTTAGCGAAATTTCTGACAGAAAAAAATCACTAAGAGGCACTTAGCTCAGCCAAGTCCGAGACCACGTCTATGCTCTAGAAGCGGCAAACAAGATCTGGGGAAGCAGTAGTGGGGCATCCTGGGATATGAGGTAACTCAGCCAATAAGAGACTTCGTTCTATAGTATAGCGTGCCGAGTCGGAGCCGAGGATCGGCTCCGAACCCATCTGTAGAGAATGTAGGTGAGATAGGATCACATTACATCTTCTTTATCTGATGTTGTAAATCCTTATTCATTCCTTACTGATAGAACTGAGTCCCCAGCTACTAGAGCCCTGGATGGCCCTAAGGAAGAATGTTCCTGAGCACCATAGAACCAAAAGATCCTCATCCCATGGATACCAAATCCAATTTGTAATGTAGTGATAAAGGTATGAAGTTTTGCCCAAGTGGCTGCTGCTCAGATATCATTCATAGAGGTACTGGAATGAAATGTCACAGAAGTAGCCATCGATCTAGTAGAATGAGCCTTTATTCTGGAAGGTAATGATAGTTTATTCTGATGACAGATGAAGGTAATGACGCTTCTAAGCCAGGAGGATTGAGTCACTTTGGAGACAGGTTTACCCAGTCTGGGTCCTGCAAAGGCCACACACAACTGATCCATTTTCCTGAAAGATTTAGTCCTGTCCAAATAAAAATGAAGCTGCCTATGAACATTAAGGGTGTGCAAAAGATACTCCCCTCTGTTAGAATGTTGAGGGAAGAAAACCAGCAGGTCAACAGATTGGTTAACTGAAAAATCAGAAATGACCTTGGGCAAGAAGGAAGGCTCAGTATGAAGGGACACTCTATCCCTGTGGAAGTTCAAGTAAGGTCTCTTGACACTCAAGGCCTGCAACTCAGGCACTCTTCTCACTCAGGTAAGGGCTACTAGAAGTAGAGTCTTCCATGATAAAAAATTAATATCACATGAATCAGGAGGTTCGAAAGGAGGGCTTGTTAATGACTGAAGTACCAAAGTCAAGTTCCAGGGTTCTATGGTGGGGCTTGACAGGAGGTTTAACATGTAATACTCCCTTCAAAAGGTTTTGCACAGATGGTATGACATAACAGAAGAATTATCAAATCCATTACAAAAATTTGTGATAGATGCTAAATGCACAGTAACTGTCTATGCTGAGGCTCCTGTATATAGAAGAGTAGTCAGGTACTGTAGGATCTTCTGAATAGGCATAGAGAAAGGGTCTATGTCCTGCTCTTTGGCCCAAGCAGAGAACCAAGTCTATTTACTAGAATAAATTTTTCTGCTGGAAGGTTTGTGAGAAGCCAGAAGAATCTCATGGACGGGAGATGAGATTATCAGGCAGCCTGGCAATCATCGGAAGTGGAGGAACCAAGCTATGAGCTTGAGGCTGCAGAGATTAGGGTGAATCAGTCCCTGAGGATGAGACAGTAGACCTTGAGATTGATCCAGGATCCATGGGCTGTGAATCAGATCAGGCCATAGGAAAGGAAACCAGACTTGATGGGGCCAATAAGGGACAATGAGGATCAGTTTGCTTCCCAACCTCTGAGCTTTCTGGAGAAATTTCGGAATGAGGGGAAATGGGGGAAAGGCATACAGTTGACCTGGGGCCAATCATGCGTTAGAGCGTCCCTCTGTGACTCCCCCTGAGGGGAGATCAGGGCAAAGTAGCTTCTGCATTTGTTGTTTAGAGGGGAAGAAAACAGATCGCAGTAAGGCCTGCCCCAGTGGCGGAAGATCTGATCCGCTATGATAGGATGAGGGACCACTCATGAGGCATCAGGATGTTCCTGCTCAGACTGTCCACAATAAGGTTGGAACTCCCGGGAATGTGCATTGCTATAAGAAAGTGGTTGGACGCTATTGCCCAGTGCCAAATCCTCATGACTTTCCGACACAGGGGGTAAGACCTGGTTCCACCTTGTTTGTTGATATACCAGATGACTGACATGTTGTCCGATTGGATTGCAATGGTCCCGGAAGGGAGGGATGTATGGAACACTTGCAACGCTAACAGAACTGCCCTCAATTCCAGAACATTTATGTGCAAATTGGCCTCCATGGGGGACCAGGTGCCTTGGACTGTCTTTCCCTGGAAGTGCCCCTCCCACCCTAACAGGGAAGCATCCGTGGTCACCATGGCCCTGGGCTGGGGGACACAGAACGGTCGACACCAAAGATTTGATTCTGGCTTCATCCACCATAGCATTTCTTTCTTGCAAAGGTTTTTAAGGCATATCATGTGGTCGAGTGGGTAGGTTAAGATCGACCATTGTGAAGAAAGGAGACACTGTAATATTCTCATGTGCAACCTCATTAGTGGCACTATGGTAATGGCAGCTGCCATAGAGCCTAACAGTTGCAGTACAAGGCATGCTGGTACAAAGGTCTGTGGAAGGAGGGCTTGGATCTGGTGTCTTATTTTTGAGAGCCTGTGAAGAGGAAGGGAAGCTTGACAGGATGTTGTGTCAAAGACCATTCCAATGAATTCCAGTGGTTTTCTTGTGAACATTTGAGATTTGTCCTTGTTGACCGTAATCCCCAAATGGAGAGCGAGGCCTTGAGTGTAAGAGAGGCTGTGGGTTAGAAGATTCCTGGTCGAGGCAGTAAGGAGCAAATCGTCTAAATAAGGAAACACATGGAACCCTTGTAGTCGAAGATGAGCTACTATCACTGCCATACATTTGGTGAACACTCGAAGGGGGCTGTCAAGAGACCGAATGGCAGTACCCTGAACTGGTAGTGATTGGCTCCCAGCCAGAAGCGGAGAAGTCTCCGGGAGCGCTGATCCATCTTTATGTGGTAATACATGTCCTGAAGATCTGTAGTGTACATCCAGTTGTCCTTCCCTAGAAAAGGGAGAATGGACTGTACCATGACCATCTGGAATTTTTGAGGTTTCACAAATTTGTTCAATAGGCTGAGATCCAGGATTGGTCTCCAGTCCCCTGTCTTTTTTGGCACTAAAAAGAATCTAGAGTAAAACCCGGATCCTCTCTGGTCTGGTGGGACTGGTTGGATGACTCTTTTCTTAGCAGATTTTCTGTTTCTAAGGCTGCCACGTCCATCTGATTTGGTGGCACATCGGGGATTCGTCTGACGGGTCTGGGAGTTAAATCGAATGGGATATGGTAGCCTCCAGATATTATTGCCTGTACCCAAACATCGGTAGTAATAAGTGTAGAGAAAAACGACACCCCCGACTGCTTCCAGAGGAAAGCAATCGGGACACTGCTCAGGAGCGCTGGTAGAGTCGGCCGGAGAAGGAATCTCTAGCGCCCTGGTTAGGTGGACCCCCTCTGCCCTGAAAGGGGCATCTTCCAGTTGAGTTGCCCCCTCTGCCCCAGGGGGGATTGCTCACCACAAGTGTCATGAAAAGATCCTTGGTACTTTTTGAACCACAATTTCCCCCCTTCCGGTTCCTATAGTAGGACTTCTGGGGGTGGAAAAACGTATGCCCACAGCAGGCAAGGTGTTTCCATCCTTCTCACTTCATGCTAGTGTGTCTCATACTTTGGGACCAAAAAGTGCAGATTCGTCGACAGGCGCATTGATAAAGGAAGATTTAAAGAGGTCTGCAAAACCACAAAAACACATCCAAGCATGACGTCTCATGACAATGCCTGATGCGGCCGCTCGAGCTGCCCCCTCGGTGGTGTGAGATATCAAATGTATCGAGGAGTTCAAGATAGATTCTAGAGTAGCTAGCTGCGAGGCAGCAGTGTCACGCACCTCATCAGGCAGTACCCCTGCCAAAGAGGTAGACATTTCAGAAATTAGGTCTCTTTGGAGGCGATTGAAATGTGCCAGATAGTTCAGCAACTGAATGGCAAAGGTCACTGAATCATAGGTCTGCTTCCCCAATCTGTCCATGGCCCAAGACTGCCTGATCAGAGGATGGACAGTGGAATAATCCTCTGCCAGTTCCCTCTTGGTGGCCAACGCCATCAACCGTCAAATGCTTGGACCAGTTAGGCTGGTCTTCAGGAGTGGATATCATTTTGTCTGGCCTCTGAGGGACAGGTTCTATGTTGTTCGGGGCCTTCCAGGCATGCTGCACAATTAGCTTTACAAGCTCATCTGCAGGCGGGGTCACCCAGGAAGTAGATGGCCAGGCATGGAAGGCCTGCAAGAATGCTGATTCCTCCGAAGAAGGGTTAGAGGACTTCCAGTCTCCCCTCTGCTAGAGGATTTTGAGAATGTCTCTAAATGAGAGGTCTGGGGGAGACCATGGGGACCCTTCTCCCTCATCACAATCAGTGTCCTCAGTGATAGATTCCACAGGGGAATCAAGGTGCTTCCTCTTGCACTGTTTCTTCTGGGGTGGTTCCCCAGTGGGATCTTCTGAGGAAGACTCCAGAGAAAGAGTTCCCTTCAAAGGGAGGTCTTGCGGCTCCCGTGCCTGGGATCCTAAAGTAGGGGGTTGGGACAGCTGCATGCTAGAGGGGAGTTTTGGTGTTGATGCCATTGGTGTTGACTGTGGGTCTGTGGAGGCAAGGACCCTCTCCATCACCTGAAAAGCAGGCCCGCCCAAGGAGGGATGAGAGCCTGGAACTGAGAAGGACAACCTCAGAACCAGGGACACACCCCACCCTGAGAAGCCCGCCTCCAGGTGAGGAGCTCTCCTAGAGAACTGGAAGCTGTCGGAGGCATAGACATAGATGGCACCAGTGAAAAAATAGGTGCCGGAATAGGAACCACAGTGCCAACAGCCCAAACACTGCTCTGAGAGTGTACCGGCTCCAACAGGGCCGATGCAGCAAGGAAGGTCAGTGCTGACAGGGGAATCTCTGCAGTCAGAGCTGAGAAAGTATGCACCGGGGTGGTCATCAGTACTGAGATCTCCGGAGCCTGGAAGAGGCCAGAGGAGGATAAACAGGTTAGTATGCTGTGAAGGGTTCCATGCCAAAGGGAACGGAAGGTCTAGCCAGGGTGGGTAACCCCCTACCTGCCAGAAGCTGGTCCACAACCTGCACTACATCTTGTTCAGAAAGGCTCCTGGTGGATCTATAGGAGGCTGCTGAAGGAGAGTCAGGTATCTCAAGAAAGGGGCAAAACTGGTGCCCCGAGAAAGGGTCGTAAGTTGGAGAGTATCTGGTTCTTGGGAGATGTTCAAATTTAGGAACTGAGGTCATAGTTTGTGGAGCCGAATAAGCTATTGGTACCGTGGCTGGGGATGGTGCCGAAGCTGGTATGGTCGTCAAAGCCAATGTCAGGACCAAGGACGGCATCGAAGATGATGGCACCAAAGCTGGAACTAAAATAGGAGTCAACATCAGAGACGGCACAGAGGGAGAAGACACAGGGCCTGGTGCCAAAGTAGTCTGCGCCAAGAGAGCTGGAGAAGCTCGGTGCCGACTCGGTTCCATAATGATCAGGGATGTAGGAACTGAGTGACTCCATTTTTCCCTGTGTATTTTGGTTTTAGGAGGCAGTGAGACCTCTGAAAAATGCGTTTTGACTAACCCTTTCAAGATAGCTTGTTTTTGCGCTCTGCTAGAGGGAGCTTACTAAAACTAGAGCAGATGTCACAAGAAGCATTCATTTGGTCCACGCCCAAACAATAAACGCAACGAGCGTGACCATACGAGTTGGGCATCATTCACCCACACTTGTCGTACTGTTTAAACTCCAACTTACTTTTTCTCTGACATAATGTAACAACAACAAAACTACCAAGAAGGAAACAAGTGAAAAAGATAAGGGATTTGTTTTTTTTTTTTGAGAAGATAAAGAGGGAAAGGAGAGAGTACCAATGATGGTATCTAGAAATACAAAAAGAAGGGCCTATCAAAGGCAGGAAAGAGGGACAGTACCAACGATGGTAAAAGGGTAACTACCAAAGGTAGACAGTACGAAACAGAAGTAGGTTACAGGCGAGATGAGAAAAACTATACAAAATACACAAAATTTCCACTTAGCTTGAGAGAGAGAGAGAGGCTAGGAACATCTGACGAGGAACGCAGCAAATGAGATCTGGAGAGAGTATGAGAGGGACATTATGGGTAGGACTTAGCTGACAGTTTTTAGCTGGCGTGAGCTTGGAAATGGCCATGTCAGTTCCGAGGACAGAACCAAAGTCCTATCAGTAAGGAATGAATAAAGATTTATGACATCAGATGTGTTGTTATTGCACCAAACGTACCTTTTGGAATTGTGGCCAGAAAGTTCAGCCTTGGCCTCATCAGACCATAACACCTTTTCCCACATGATTTTGGGAGACCTGATGTATTGTTTTGCAAATTTTAGCTGGGCCTGGATGTTTTTCTCTGTAAGAAAAGGCTTCCATCTTGCAACCCTACCCCATAGTAAAGATATATGGAGAATAATACAGGAGATTATTGTCACAAGTAGTACACACCCAGTACTTGCCAGAAATTCCTGAAGCTCCTTCAGTGTTGCTGTAGGTCTCTTGGCAAGTTCCCTGACCAATTTTCTTCTTGTATTTTTATCAATTTTGGAGGGACATTCAGTTCTTTACAACAACGCTGTAGTCCCATATTTTCTCCACTTTTTGATGACTGTTTTCACTGTGTTCCATGATATATCCAGTGCTGTGGAAATGTTTTTGTACCCTTCTCCTGACTGATACCTTTCAACAATGAGATCCCTTTGATGCTTTGTAAGCTCTCTGCGAACCATGGCTTTTGCTGTAGCAGGCAACTGAGTAAATGTCAGGAAAATCCTATTAGACAGCTGAACTTAATTTGGGGTTAATCAGAGTCTCTTCAGTTGATAGCAGGTGTGTACCCAAGAAGACTGAATACTGTAATTAAATCAAAAGGTGCTTCAACAAAGTATTAGCCTGAGGGCGTGCACATACAACAAAGTATTAGTTTAAGGGGGTGCACACGTATGCAACCAGCGTATTGTACGTTTTTATTTTTTATATTTTTCCCCTAACAGATTTGTTTGTTTTTCAACTGAATTGTACAGGTTATAGGTCACATTAAAGGTGGGAAAAGTTTTTTGAAATGATTTATTGTGGTCTCATTTTTTTATATCACAAATACCTGGCATTTTAACAGGGGGTGTGTAAACTTTTTATATCCACTGTATCTAATAAAAATTCTTCTTTTAAATAGAAACTACTCCTGAGCACCAAAGAACCATCATGTTCTGAGGGCAGCAAATGAGATACAGGTTAGCTTGTTCCTTACACAAGGCATTATGGGTAGACAGAAGCCCAAGTACCAGATCCAAAGCTTGAGGATGGCCGAGCCCAGATCCAAGATAGGATCCGAGACCCCTACATTGAGGAATGGACAGAAAAGACAACATTAGATCATTTATTCATCTTTGTGAAAAGATGTGCTCACGCCCACAATGAATCTAAGCTGTCTATGGGCAGTTATACAATGGAGAATATATTTCCCTTGGTTAGAATATATTGGTTTACATTTAACTCCACAGAAGCTTTTTTCAAAAAAGATCTTCCTAAGTATCATCGTTTTCTTGTGTAATGCCATATATGGAGGCTTGACAGAAGTAATGGATATTGTATTAATGGTCTTTCAAGACAGGTTGACTTCACATCGGCAGTAGGTTCAAAAGGAAAAACAATTAACTTCTCTACCATGAAATAAATGTCCTAAGGTGGAACAGGATCCTAAATAGAAGGTCTAAGATAAAAACGCCCTACAAGAAGGCCTTACAGACATTAGGTTGTCCCATTTTACTGCTAGTGGTTAACAACTTATTTATATGTTCTGGCTACAGTAGCAACTTGTAGATTTTTCCTCATCTACCATCCACCCAGCTAATGAAGATAAGTCTAGCAGAGTTCAGAGAATTCTTTCTCTACACTTCCTACAGCTGACCATCATCCGTCCCCAGCTCCTCTCTTCATTTGTCAGGTCTAATGGATGAACTTTAGTCTCTTACAGGTTCCATCTGATCCATATCCAGGGCAATTGAGGAGACCAAAGGCAATGGTGAAGCATCATACAGCTGCCAGAGAGTAGGTATGCCTTAACACATCCCCTTGTGGCAGCCTTATGAGGTCTGCTATGGCTACCTTGAGAAGGTGCATGCACGCCTCCACACATGCTCAACCTCCTGACCAATCAACATCCTGTTTGCAGCATGGCACTGGCTCTGATCTTTGTGCTGTGAGTTCAGTTACCCAGGCTGCCCCCCCCTAGGATGGGCATGCTAGTACTGGCCACTGACTCTCATCCTCCCCACCCCTGTCTCTCCAATGCCCTTGTCAACAGTCATACGTGGGTCATCTTGGTCACAGTCAGGAATTTATCTCTCTGCAGCACAGGGCTGTTGCAGTTCACCAAATTCTTCATCAAATGCATTGTGTCATCAAAACCTTATTTTTTTTTTGTTTGTTTATTTCAAAATATGGGCTGATTATCAATCAGGGGCTCTGACAAAGGAATTCCTCTGCATTCACAATGGAATTGGGTTTGCTCAATTTGTTATAGCTCAGCAACACACAGATTAGAATATAATCTTGAGCTGATATTCCTTTTAGATGTAAAGAATTCATGCTTGGTGCTGGAGCCAGTCTCATTCTCTAATCACTTCTTGACTCACTTAACTTTTACAGTAGTCCTTTCTAATCTTGCGGATATTGAATTTATTGAATGTCATAACATCTTAAACATTATCTCACATTTATTTTCTTCTGCATTCCTTCAGCTTCCTTCAAAGGGCAGCACTGATATTTTTTTTATTGGCAAGGTTGCAACTATAAAACCAACATTTCCTCCATCTGACTTCATAGGCATTTATTTGACTGCTGGTGAGCCTTATCTTTCCTGTTCTTCATCCGGCTTTAGTATTCCATTACAATGAGATTGTTAATGTGATTTCAAGCCTGTGCCTCAAACCTTGTGGGTTAGACCCTTGCTCCTTTAGGCTGGTTATGGTCTGCCTGGATGTACAGGGAGCAGTTACTTATCAGATAATGGTGTTGTCTCCTAGGTCTTGAGGTTTTTCATTTTTACTGAAGGAGGTTTTGAACCTCAATATTCCAGATAATTTCTGCCCATCTTGAATCTTCTATTTTTTGGTAGGTTATCTAGACAGCAGTCTATATGTAGCAAAAAATATCTTACAGTCATATGGCTAGTAGACTCTTATAAGTCTGTTTTTCCACTCTCATTATGCACTGAGACACACTTTATTTGGTTGCAAATTATCCCTTTTCAAAGAAAAATCTGTGGTATCCCTCAAAGTCTCAGAAAACCCAGTAAGCAACCTATACTGGGTCAAAAACAAACGAAGAACTTTGCAGTGTGGAAAGTGTGAAGTTCATTCATTGAATTATGTTATACACTTAGTTCACTAATAAAAAATTGAGCTGTAAAATATGTAGTCCAAAATAATAAAATAGAAAATAGTAGGTTGTCCACAACTGAGTTAAAAATGGAATATGTTTTTTGAAGCACACAAACAAGTGATCCTAGCTGAGTACAATGAAAAGGCATCAAAAACATTCATCACTGGTGTATAATCAGATTATTTGGAGCAAAGGAGTGGTTACAGAGGATGGTTCTGTTAAGAGCAATAAAAGCACTAAACTCAATCCTTTAACCAAATCTCCCTTCCCCATTAACTAACAAAAATACCTTAATGCTTTATTTTTAACATTTTCACCATATTTTTACCTTAGCAATTATAGATATGGTTTTCAGCCTGCTCAGGTGTTCATTTGTAGATTTATACACATGTTCATTAATATTATGATATGTTTTTACACATAAACCTGATGAAGTATTTATTTAGTATGAAAGCAATCTTTGTTAAAAGTGTTTCCATTTACACATATTAATATTTATTCTGATAGATATCTAGTGGTAGATCTATTTGTTAGTTAATTAGTTAGTCATTTTATTAGTGAGTTAGTTTCTTAATTAATAAAGTTTGTATTAGGAGGGTAGCCTTAATAAGCTGTTCTTATATTATACATTTTAAGTTGTCTCTAGCTTTGTAGTTTCAGTTCTAAAGTAGCACAGTCACAATTTACACTATGGTGTTTAGGGGGAGGAGATTATAAAGCATTACATCTATTTGTGAAACATGATGAAACAAGAAACCTGGAAATATTGGACTCTTTTGACTTTGTTAAACTTGTAGCGGACTCTAAAGCATATGCCTTACTTCATGTCATTAATGTTTAAAGGGACACTTAGGAGAGGGGAACAGGAAGGAAAGTGTTAACTGTAAGTAAAACAAATGTTTGTTCTTAACAGTAATAGTGATACAGTGCTTGATATTTATATGCTATACAGTAAAGTTTTCTCAGTTATTTTCAAGTGTAATGGGGATACTAAAGAAAACATGTGCCCTTGTTTTTTTTTCTTCCTTTCTTTTTAACTTTGTTCAGTTTCAAGAAGTGTAAGCACTGCAATGCAAAAGAAGAAAAGTCTGTTCAAAACAGCATAATACACGAAAAAAAATGATGTGCTTTTTCTCATTCTTGCATAGGGGAATGACTGGATTAAGGCTCTTTGCTTTATCTAGTAACACATTTTAAGAGAAAGCAAATAAATAAAAAAGAACATTGAACACAATAAAGCTCTCCTCTAACAAACAAGCAAACAAATAAATGAATAAATAGTGGAAGCAACCTTATATCTGGGTCTCGTGTCTCCATGGAGACAATCTGATAATGAGCAATAAATAACAAAATACTTCTTTCTTTTAATGACTTTCTTTCAATGGCTAGGAGATAATGTTTCCTGAAAGTATTAAAGTGTTTCACATTCTGGGAGAGCAATAAAGATAAGACAAAACCAGACTGCACTTAGTAGAAGCACAGGCTGAACCATGCATCTTACCATGGATAACCTTCCTTTTAGGTTAACCCACGTTTGTGTGAGTGTGGCTGTCAGTTTGGGACAACTGTTCCTATTAGGAAGGTAAAACTTAATTATTTGAAGATGTATATTGTTTTATATGTTAATATTAAGTTAATAGGTTTTTGGGGTGTATTGGGGTGCATTTGTTTTTTTGAGGGCTTTCAATAAAACAAAACGTTTTGTACGATGTGACATAGGCTCAAACGGATATGAAAAGAAACAACTGTATAAAAGGTCAACCTGTCAAACATCAGTGAGTGCATGTAACAAAAAAGATGGAAGTAGATAATTAACAAAAAGCTGTTACAAATAAAAGGCAGAAATAATAACTTTTCAACATAATGACCCTTTTGGTATTATCATTAAATGTTAATGGTCTCACACTAATACACAAAAAAGAAAGCATAGTAAACTACATAAAAAATTTAGAGTACAAGTAGAAAGAATGAATTTGATAAAGAAAGGTTTTCAGGGTGGTTATTCAGCGGAATTCCTAGGACAAAGGAAAAGAAGAGTACTTACGTTAATTGCAACAGGAGCTCCAACAGTGATAGAAGAGGATGAAAAAGATAATAATGATAGATGTATAGTACTAAGGGGCTACTGGCAAGGGAGGAGGATTACATTGGCATGTATTTATATTCCACCTAAAACTGCTATACTGGAGTTTAAGAAAATTATGGGAGAAATAATCAGTTTTTGGCAGGGAATATTATTTATATGTAGGGACTGCAATTTGATTTGTAGCAGGAAAGATGTGTTTGGGGGGCCTGCAATGGAAAATATAACAAAGGAGGGTAGATTTTTTTGAAGAAACGTATAAAAACATTTGGCATGGAAGATGTGAATTCAGTAGTAGAATTCGCAGTGAATTTACATATTATTACCCAAGATACAAAAACTGGACTAAGATAGACTGAACTTATTTCACAGGAACATGTGCATTTAATTGAAAGTTTTGATACCCATCCAATAACTATTTCAGACCACGTGCCAATAATAACTAAAATAAAAATACAGGGTAATAAAATAAAAATGAGACACTGATGCTTTCCCACCTATCTGTTGAAAAGAGAGGAATTTAAGGAATGGGTAGTAGAAATTATTCAGGAGTTATTAGAAAAGGCAGACTTTCTTCTGAAAATATGGCTAGGGAGTCGGTGGAGTTTAAAAATAGGGTAGAAATAAATGAAAGAGGGATATAGCAAGCAACCAGAATTATTTAGAGGGACTGACAAATGTTAAAGTATTGCAGAGCAGGGGAAATCTCACAGAACAAGAAGAAGAGCAATTGCAGAAAGCTAAGCAGAAAATAAAGGATTACCTCCTTAATATGCATGAGTTTAGAAAGACTGTTGTTAAGCAGTTGTTTCTGATACTAATGCCAGATTACAAAATCTTTTAGATCAATGACTCAGGCTACAGAATCTGGAAAGGGTTGCCGCCAAGGTTAGGGCACCTATAACGAAGAAGTTAAGAAATACTGCTGAGGTACTAGAAATAGTTTGCTAATTTTATGAAAGTCTCTATAAAGCACTGAAACATAGAAGCCAAGAAAAGGTACAAATGGAAATGTTTATGGAAGAATAAAACATGCCAAGGTTAGTGGTATATGAGGCTAAATTACTAATAGTTAGGATAGGGGGAGATGAGACAAAAATGGTGATGTATAACCAATCAACAGGAAAGTCCCCAGGAACAGATAGTTTTCCTATGGAAATTTGGAAGCTAGAAGGGGGAAAAATTATAAAGATCTGGAAGATTTTGTTAACAGTATTTTAAGAGGAGGAGAGGCATCAACATCCTGGAAAAAAGTCACTGCAATACCTGAAGAGGGTAAAGAACCATCACATCCAGCTTCATACAGGCCCATTTAAATCCTAAACCATGACTGTAAAGTGTTTATGTCTACAATGGCTAAAATAATGGCAAGGGTGATGCCAAAATTAATAGACATGGATCATTGTTGTTTTGTGGAGGGGAGGCAAACATTTGACAACATTAACAGAACACTGATGATCCAGAGGTAAGCTGAATGTAAGAAAATATCACTGTTGTTGGTGGGTCTTGGAACAGAGAAAGCATTTGACACAGTAAGCTTGTGGTTTATGAGAAGGACAATGCAATCATTTGCATTCCCTTATAAAATTATAAGGTTGACTAGGAGGATATCTGAGGAATTGTAAGTGAACATTTAAGTGGGTGGGTTCCTCTCTGATAGTTTCCTTTTGAGCGGAACCAAGCAGGGTGTCATCTATACCCTTTGTTATTTACATTATATTTAGAACCACTGACAAAGAAAATAAGACACTCAGAAATTCAAGGAAATAATTAGTATGGTAGTCAGGAAAAGCTGGCTCTATTTGCAGATGATATTATTTTTATACCTGATAAAACCAGAAAATGACATTTGAGTGTTGTGGAACATTTTGAGGCAGTTTCATATCTTTTCAGGATAAAAATTAATGAAGCTAAAACAAAGGCAATAGCAGTAATTTATGTACCTACACCATAACTGGTTCAGCAATATCCATATTTATGGGGGCATGATAAAGTGAAGTACTTAGGAGTATGGATTAAAAAGGATTCTGGTGTAATAGCTAAGGAGACATTGGAATAAACTAAACAAAAGATAATACAAAAACTAACAAATTGGAAGCTCTGTTATATGGATATCGATAGCAAGATACAAGCATTTAAAATGTTTTTAGTCCCTTTAGTTTTATACACAAGTCAGCCATATTTTTATCAACCAGAAGAGAAATTGTAGATAGCAATTAATAATGAGTTGAAGGATTTTATCTGGGAGGGGAAGACAGCAAGAGTCAAATGGTATAATATGATTCTTCCAATTGAACAAGGCAGTTTGGCATTACCCTATTTGAAGGTGTACGCCAGAGAAACACAGTTATGGCTACTAAACATAGCACATGCAGAAACCTATAATTAAAAGTGGAAAGGGATGATGATGAAACAGGGTGGAAGCTCAAGAAACTTTTGGATGCAGATCCATAAGGAAAATACCAATAACCATTCAGAATATTATATTCATAAAGTAATCTAAAAACTAAGCCAACACGGGAATGACGAAAGGAGATTCTGCAGATAGGGGTGGCTGGAATTGTGGACACAGATAATAGGCAAGAGGTGACTGGGATTTAGTGGAGAAAACTGGAAAATAACTAAGGTACTGGGAGCAAATAATTAGAGAAAGGTAAGAGAATGGGAAGAGGCCAACAATTTATTTGGACTGCAGGATAGAGATTGCCTTCCCTATCAAGGATTGTTATCAGAGTATTGGCAAAGAGAAAGAAATAGGAAGACAGACTAGATAAACAATTCACAAAGAAACAATGGGGAATATATGTATGTCTCCCAAATATTTTATACCCCAAGTATACTCCAACCAAATTTTTCCTCAGGTAGACAGCAAATGTTAAAGGTGTGATGAGGAAGAAAGAGGTAATATAACATATTTTCTGAGAGTGTAATGAGTTGTCAGAATTGAAAGATTCCCTGCAGACTGCTCTGTCACAGATACTGAATGAACAAATTGGTGTAATTATGAAATTATTTTTTTGAGCTATACAGTATTGGAATAGCCTAGACATAGTAAGGCCTTGCTGAGTCTAATTATGGTGGCTGTCAAAAAAGCATTTACTAGAAAATGGAAATCAAAGTCTAAACCAACTTTACTAGAAGTATTGAATATAGTATCAGAGCTAAAACAACTGGAATTGGAATCTTAAGAAAAAGGTAGGAGCAAATTACATAGGAATAAATAGGAACTGTGGGAAGAATACATGCACAGGAGGAACAAGGTTTAAAAGAAAGCAGGATTTGAATGAGCTATGTAATGTTTGGCTGACAATGACTGGATATACTATAAGTGATGTATAATGTTTGCAACTTCAATTTTGTCGTTACGGTTGCAACAAATA
Organism: Protopterus annectens; assembly: GCF_019279795.1. Taxonomy (NCBI): domain Eukaryota; kingdom Metazoa; phylum Chordata; order Ceratodontiformes; family Protopteridae; genus Protopterus; species Protopterus annectens. The sequence goes on along the minus strand of NC_056730.1, from coordinate 515,601,685 downwards.
TTATGTCAATATGGTTTGTTTTCATTTATATAAATGTATGATTATCTGTGTCATATTTGATAATTTAATAAAGATGTTTCTTGTTTAAAATTAAAAAAAAAGATAAGTCCCAAGGAGGAGTAAGGTCTTTGTGGTCCTAAGTAAAAATTAGTCTTTCAGAAAGGTCTTTTCCATTTACTTCTGTAAGCCTTCCTAGTGGAAGCCTTTTGAGAGGACAAAAGGATATGATGGACTGGGAAGGAAAGCCTGGGCTGTCTAGCTATCATTGGAATTGGAGAAACCATGCTGTCAGTTTGAGGCCTGTTATGTCCAGATGAGTCATCCCTGTTGGATAAGACAAGAGGTCTGGACCTGGGTGGCTCACGGAAGAACATTCCTGAGAACCGTAGAACGAAAGGAAGCCCTGTCCCTGGAGGTCCTGTCCACTTTGTAGTGAGTAATAAACATATGAGGTTTGGCCCAAGTAGCTGCCGCACATATGGTATCCAACGGTAAACGATCGTCGTGGGCCAGAAAAGTGGAAACAGCCCTGGTAGAATGAGCTTTAGCTTTGAATGGGAGAGACTGCTTAGAGGATGAATAGACAGAATTTATACAGTCTGACAGCCACTTAGATAGCGTGCATTTTGTCACTGCCAGTCCTTTCTTATTTTTCGCAAAGGAAACAAAACGTTGATCTGATCTCCTACACTCCTTGGTTCTGTCTAGATAAAATCTCAACTGTCTGTGGACGTCCAATTTGTGTAACATGTATTCCAATTTATTAGAATGGTTCCTGAAAAAAGTGGGAAGCTCACTGGATTGATTAATATGAAATACTGAACATACTTTTGGCAGAAAGGATGGATTGGTACACAAGGTGACCCTGTCTGGGTGAAAGGCTATATACGGGGGTCTAATTGACAATGCCTGTAGTTCCGAGATTCTTCGAGCTGAAGTGAATGCCACCAGAAACAGGGTTTTCCAGGATAGATACTTAAGTGGACAAGTCGAAGCTGGCTCGAAGGGTTCCAACATAAGTTGAGACAGTAATAGATTCAAATTCCAGGGAAATACCGGGTTTCGTATGGGTGGCCTGAGATGGAATGTACCTTTCATAAATGCTCTACAAAGTCTGTGGGACATAACTGTAGCTCCCCCTTCACCCACATGAAAATTTGATATGGCAGCTAGTTGAACTCTTATCGTAGATGTTGAGGACCCTTGATGAAAGAGTGTGGAGAGAAATTCTAAAATTTTGTGAATAGGGGCCACTAAAGGGTCTATACCCTGTCTGGAGGCCCAATATGCAAAACATTTTCACTTGCTCCTATACAGCTTTCTTGTGGAAGCTTTGTGGGAAGAAACTAAAATGTGCTGCACTGCTGGGGATAAAAGGTCCAACCTGGCTAGGTTGGGAAGTGGAGCAGCCAAGCTGTCAGTTTGAGGGACTGAAGAGATGGGTGAGGAACTCCTGACGAGTGGGTCAGCAGGTCTGGCACTGGGTCCAGAGTCCAATGTTCCTCCATCTGGTGAGCTTGAAGAAATGGAAACCAGATCTGTCGAGGCCAAAATGGTGCTATCAAGATGATCACCCTTCCCAGACCTTTGGCTTTCTGTAGACATTTGGGAATTAATGGAATAGGAGGGAAGGCATAGAGGAAACCCGGGGGCCAATCGTGTACCAGTGCGTCCCTGGGGGCACCCCCCGGGGGGGGGAGTAGGGCGAAGTAACTTCTGCATTTGGCATTCAAGGGGGAAGCAAAGAGATTGCAACAAGGCTGGCCCCACCTGCAGAAGATGTCCTCCGCAACTTGATTCTTGAGGGACCACTCGTGAGGTAACAGGATGGCTCTGCTCAACCTGTCCGCTATGACGTTGGATGTTCCCGGGATGTGCGTTGCTATTAGAAAGCGTCCGGTGGACACAGCCCATTGCCAGATTCTCAGGGCCTCTCTGCATAAGGGGTAAGACCTGGTTCCTCCCTGCTTGTTTATGTACCAGACTACTGACATATTGTCCGTCTGAATTGCCACTGTTCCCAGAGGTCAGGAGTCGTGAAAGTGTTGCAACACCAAGAACACTGCTCTCAGCTCCAGGATATTGATGTGCAGGTTGTCCCCCCACCCTATCAGGGAAGCATCCATGGTTATTGTGGCCACGGGGGCTGGGAGTGCAAACTGGCACCCCATCGTCAGTTCCTGATTATTTATCCACCAACGCAGGTCCCGCTTGCAAGTTTCCATGATTAAGATTCTGTGTGACAAAGGTAACTGTTGGAACGACCACTGAGCAAAGAGGAGCCACTGGAGGATCCTCATGTGCATTCTCCCTAGGGGAACTGAAATAAGGGTAGCTGCTATCATGCTCAATACTTTCAAGACTTGTACTGCGGGGACTTTTTTGTTTTGAAGAAGAATAGAGATCTGATCCCTCAGGGCTGACACTCTTGCCTGAGGAAGTCTTATCCGTGCTACAGAAGTATCTAACTCTGCCACTATGAATAAGATATGCTGTGAGGGTGACAAGGAAGATTTTTTGAAGTTCACTGTTATTCCTAAGCTGGAACAGAGGTTGATTGTATAGTCCCTGGCTTGCACTAGGTGATGCTTGGTGGTGGCGGTAAGAAGCCAGTCATCCAGATACGGAAACACTCAGAATCCCCATCGTCTCAGGTGAGATGCCACTACTGCCATGCACTTGGTGAACACCCTGCGGGCTGAGGTGAGGCCAAAGGGCAGAACTCGAAACTGAAAATGACTGGCTCCCAGCCGGAAGCGCATGTGATCTCTGGATGGCCTGGCCATTTTTATGTGGTAGTACGCATCCTTGAGATCTATAGAGCACATCCAATCGTTCGTTTGAAGAAACGGAAGAATCGATTGTAGCATGACCATCCGGAATTTTTCCTTTTTCACGAAGGTGTTGAGTCTGCTGAGGTCCAGTATTGGCCTCCAGTCCCCTGTTTTCTTTGGAACTAAAAAGAACCTTGAGTAAGTTCCGGATCCTATTTGGTCCGCCGGGACTGGTTGGATGACTCTTTTTTCTAACAGCCTCTGTATCTCTATGGCTGCTTGATCCCGCAGAGCGGGTGGAACATCTGGGAATCTTTTTTTGGGGGGGTGGCTTGTTTAGAAAGGGAATATTGTATCCTCTGGTTATTATGCTTTTTAACCAGGAATCTGATGTGAGATTTAGCCAGGCCTCCGGGTATAAAGCCAAGCGACCCCCGACAGCCTCCAGAGCAGGACAGCCGGGCCCCCACTCAGGAGTGCTGGAAGGGCTTCCCAGGGATGGTATCCCTGTCGCCCTGGTTTTGTGGACCCCCTCTGCCACCAGGGTGGCATCTTCCATTCCTTCCCACTCCTCTGCCTCTGGAGGGAGTATTACTAGGTGCAGACTGGAAAGATCCCTGAGTCTTCCGGAACCACATTTTCCCGCCTCATTGCCCTTTGGGGTACGGTCTAGAGGGGGCAGAAAAACGGACCCCTATGGCAGACAGGGTCTTTCCCTCTTGCTCGCACCTAGTGAGTGTCTCCTTCACTTTGGGCCCAAACAAGGAGGCACCATCAAAGGGGTCATTAGTAAAGGAAGACTTACAGGCTTCCGCAAAGGAGCACAGGCGCATCCAGGATTGTCTCCGCAGAGCAATCGCTGAGGCTGCCACCCTACTCGAACCTTCGGCCGCATATGATATGAGCCTCATGGACGAGTTAACTATTGAAGTAAGGGTGTTAAGCTGTGCTGTCACCTTGTCTGAGACAGCAGCATCTGTGGTACCCTGAAGAGTATCTCTCAACTCCTTAATGAGATCTCTCTGAAGGTGTGTAAAATGGGTAAGCTAGTTCAGCGATCACATGGTAAAAGACGCTGAGCTAAACACGCGCTTCTCATACCAGTCCATAGTCCTAGAATCCTTGTTAGGAGGATGAACAGAGGAAGATGCTTCGGACATTTCCTTTTTGGTGGCTGCCGCCACCACCATGGGATCAACAGGGACTCCCTTGTAAGGTAAGCTTTATCTTGGGGGGCAGTAATATATTTATTTGGTCTCTGAGGGACTGGTTCTATGGTATCAGGGGTCTCCCACGACCTTCGAGCTATTAATTCCATTAGCTCGTCGAAGGGCGGAGTTACCCAGGAAGTGGAAGGTTGAGCCCCAAACGCCTTCAGCAACACCGACTCATCCTCAGTGGGGGAAAGTGTCTGCCAGCCACCCCTCTGTTTTAAAATTTCTAAGATGTCAGCAAATGAGACATCCTCGGGGGAGGACTGTGGGGACCCCTCTGACTCATTCAGGTCGGTGTCCAATGTCAATGATTCCTGTGGGGAATCAATGTGCCTCCTCTTGCACAATCTCTTCCTCGGAATTTCATCAGAGGGGACATCTGGTGAAGCTTCCGAGGAACAGGGTTCACCCTCTGGGGCTGACTGAGGCATTGGGTCTCTACTCTTGGTGGGGATCGAGGGCGCAGAAGCAGAACACGGTCCCTTCAGGAAAGGAGAAGTGGATTCTGATGATGTGAGTGTCTGACCAGACAAGACCTTCCTCATGGCGTCGAAGGCACCGGAGCCCCAGGCCAATGACTCCACCGGATCTAAAGAACACGGTAGCTTCCTTGGTACCAGAACCACGGGCTCTGATCCAGAGGACGGAGCCAAGCTAATCTGCACCGAGGCCCCGAGGGGGAGAGTCAGCACTGAAAGCTCAGTTCAACTCTCCACCCCGGAACCAAGGAGAGACCATCGGCTCCGAGACCGCTCGACGGTCTCCGAGGGTGTCGAGGTCAGTGGTGCCGACAGCACTAAGGAAGGCTTTGGCACCAGGGAATCAACAAAAATCAGATCCTCGACTCCTGGCTCCGAAGACTCGATGGGTCTTGAAGGAGGATCTATGGATGGGACAGGCAGGGCTTCAAGTTTCAAAACCAGCTGGGACGAAACTGCAATGATTTTGGACAGAGCCGTGTTCTCCATAAGCTTCTGTACCACTCGATCCACATCGGTGTCCGACATCACTCTGGAAGAACGGGTCGAAGGGGCCGAAGAGGTCTCCGAGCGAAGGATTGAAGACAGAGGCACCTCTAACACTGGCTCCAAGACCTGGGCCTTGATTCGAGACAACCGTTCGATGCTCGGTTCCAAGGTCTGTGGAGCCGGCGACCAAATCTTGATCAAGGTGCTCGGTGCCGAAGACTTGGGGTCCAATACCTTCGAAGCCTTCGACCCCTTTGAAGACTTCGATGCCTGGCCGGCCTTCTCTAAGGCCTCTTGAAAATCGGGCTTTAGAAGGCCCCTCTTAATAAGCTTCCTGCATCTCTCCATCATGACCCTTCCACTAAAGGAATGACAGATGGAACAGTCTTCCTGAAGGTGGAGAGGGCCAAGACAGTAGACGCAGGAAGTATAATTGTCCATAATGGACATCTTCTGTCCACATTGACAGCGCTTGAATCCTGATTTAGCTTTCTCAGACATAACTACAAGCTAACTTTAAATATGATAACACTAACGTAGAAAAACACACAGCAAACCACACTAAACTATAGGTGTAAATATAACTGCAAAAAAACACACTAAGAGTAAATATATATATATATATATATATATATATATATATATAATTATTATTATTACCTAATATTGATAAACAAAGCAGTATTATTATAGAAAAGGTTCTGTCAGAGCCCTGACAGAAAAAAACAGCCTATTGCCTAGGAGCTGCCGCTCCTACAACTATAACTACTAATATTAAAGGATATATCTAAATAACAAACACACACAACCTTAAAACTAACTTATTAATAAAAAAGCTATTTTTAAATGTGAATAAGTAAAGTTTTACTGGCCCGAGCTCTCCGTCGACGTGACCTGTTGCAGCGGCAAACTAGATCTAAGGGATAGCAGCAAGGGATCATGGGATAGGAACTGGGCCTCGAGCTTCTCTTAGATGCAGAGCTTGTGATGTGGCCGACTCGGAGCCGAGGCTCGGCTCCGAACCCCGTGCGTAAGAACAAACGGCGAGATCGAACAATTTCACATGTGATGGCTACCAGAAAAGCTGTTTTCCAGGTTAGAAATTTTAGTTGGCAAGAGGAAGCTGGTTCATATGGTGGGAGAATCAGAGTAGACAGCACCAAATTGAGGTCCCAAGGAGCCGGTGGTTCCCTTACTGGAGGCCTTAGTAAGAATATACCTCTCAGGAAAGCTTTGCATAATCTGTGAGACACTTTTGATCCCATGTCTCCTATGTGGTAGTTAGATATGGTGGCTAATTGTACTCGTATGGTAACTGCTGCTGTGCCTTCACTGAAAATTTCTACTAAGAAATCTAAAATTGTACTTACGGGGGCTGTGAAGGGGTCTATGTGATTCTTAGAAGCCCAACAAGAAAATATTTTCCATTTACTAGCAAAAAGATTTCTAGTTGTTGTCTTATGAGCCGAAATTAGAATATGTCTCACTGCAGGGGATATGCCTGGCTAAGATTGGAAGTGGAGCAGCCAAGCTGTCAGTTTGAGGGTCTGGATAGAGGGATGGAGCATTCCTGACTGATGAGTCAGAAGATCTTGTACAGGGTCCAGAATCCACAGCTCTTCTCGGAGATGGGGTTATAGGAAAGTAACCAGATCTGACGAGACCAGTATGTTGCAATGAGTATTAACCTGCAACTCAATGATTTGGCTTTCTGTAGAACTTTGGGGATTAAGGGGAATGGGGAAAAGGCATAAAGGAGTCCCGGAGGCCAATCCTGAATGAGTGCATCCCTATTAGGGCAAGGTAGCTCCTGCATTTGGTGTTCATGGACATGGCAAATAGGTTGCAGCAAGGCTGGCCCCACTTGCGAAAAGTTTGGTTCGCAATTTCTTGTTTTAGGGATCACTTGTGAGGCATTAGAATTGCCCTGCTCAATTTGTTCACTATCATATTGGATTTCTTAGGAATATGCACTGCAATCAGAAAACATTGAGAAGAGACTGCCCACTGCCATACTCTTTGAGCCTCTCAACACAGGGGGGTAGGATCTGGTTCTGCTTTGTTTGTTGATATACCATACCACTGACATATTGTCTGTCTGTATTGCAATCATACCTGGTGGAAGAGAGTTCTGGAATGTCTGCAACACCAGAAGTACTGCTCTCATCTCTAGGACATTGAAGTGCAAGTGATACTTGTGTTCCTGCCAAGTTCCTTGGACAGTCTTTCCCAGATAATGCCCCCTCACCCTATCTGGGAAGCATCCGTGGTTACTATGGCTACTGGTTGGGGGAAATGAATGGCCTGCCTAGAGTTACCTGTGTGTAATGAAGCCACCAATGTAGGCCTTTCTTGCAGGAGTCTGTAATGAAGATCTTGTGGGACATGGGTAACTCCTGCATGGACCAGTGAGCAAAGAGAAGCCACTGTAGGACTCTGATATGTAGACGTGCCAGAGATACTAATGTTATAGTGCTCAAGACCTTTAGAACCAACTTTGTTTGTACTTTCTTTTTTGAGAGCAAGATTGACACCTGACATCGCAGTGTCTGTACCCTGTCATGAGGCAGTTTTGCTACTATGTCTTCTGTGTTTAAGTCTGCTCCTATAAATGTAATATGCTGAGATGGCAACAAGGCAGATTTTTCAAAATTTATGGTAATGCCCAGTTCCGAGTAAAGATGAATGGTGGTGTCTCTTGCCTTGGTTAGTAGGTGCTCGGTGGTGGCAGTCAGTATCCAGTTATCTAAGCATGGAAACACCTGGAATCCTAGACACCTCAGGTGAGCCATGACTATGCCATGCATTTGGGGGCTGTAGTAAGACCAAAGGGCAGAGCTCGGAACTAGTAATGACTGGCTCCCAGCCAGAAGCGTAGATGTCTCCTGAATCGCCAGTCTATTTTATATGGTAACTACGCATCCTGAAGATCAATTGAGCATATACAATTGTCTTTTCCCAGAAAGGGAAGTACAGAATGCACTGTCACCATCTGGAACTTTGATTTTTTTACAGACTTGTTCAGCTTGCTGAGATTCAAGCTGGGTCTCCAGTCCCATTTTTTTTTTGGAACTAAAATGAACTTTGAGTAAGTTTCAGATCCAGTTTGGTCTGCGGAGACTTCTTGGATGACTCTTTTTCTTAGCAACTTTTGTATCTCTAGAGTTGTTTGATCCCTTTTACAGGGTGGAATGTCTGGGACCAAGCTTGTTTTGAGGGTAGGGTGGAGAAGGGTATGTTGTATCCCCTGGATATTACTGTCTGTACTCATTTGTCTTGAGTGATATTTAAAAGGACAGACAAAATAAACTCGTAACAGGAACACGAAGCTGACGCCCAGGAGAAGACAGTCCAAGAAACGAAAAAATACGTTGCTCAGCAGATAAACAGTTTAGTTGGCAAATAACCATGTAATGAGTAAACAGTCCCAAGTAGCCACAGTTTGATCCAAAAGGAAACTGAAACGCAAAAATCCCTTTAACGCAAGATTTATTAGATTATACAAAACTAGCGTTTTCGCTGGAGCCACAGCTACAGCTTCTTCAGAAATACAACATATTAAAAATGCAGTAACCACTTTTAAAATACGTAGTGTGCGCGGGCTTTTCGCTGCAGAATAAAATTAAAGGCATACGCGCCCTTTTTAGAGTGCTACGCACCAACTCTGATTGTGCAAATGTAAGTAAGAACCAGTATCAATAAACTACCTTAATTCTTTACCATACCTAAAAAATGCTGAACTGTTCAACATCTGAAAAATATAAAAACGTGAAACAATATTAACACTGTTACAACCTTACATGTGTTGACTGTAAAAGTTAACCGTCACTTAAAAAAACAAAAAGATTAACAAATGAGCAATACCAAAAAGAGAATGACAGACTTCACTTGTTTTGCTTTTCCATGTAAAATTATACAGTATGTAAACAATATGCATGTTTTTGTATACCAAACTACAAACAAACCGCATTATGTATATATTACTTAACAACCTATCCACTAAGTTACCTAATGAAGTTCAAAACTGGAATTTGCTTAGTGGTAGTGTGATGCAACAAATTAACATAAAATTGGTTCAAACCACAACACGTCCCTTTTCAAAGGTTGTAAATTCCTACTAAGAAATTACATTTAATTGAACCACATGCTCCTTATCTAAATAAATTATACAACTAAAATAGTACAGTTTCAGTAAAATTGAAACCATCCTTATTATTTTTAAAAATTAAAAATAAAAATAGTTCTTGGGTACTGAAAACTACATCTATACGGAACCTTTAGGTAAATCAACGTTTATAACTTTTTATTTTTAATACACAAGCGATGTTGCAGTGTTCGTTCAAACCAGGAAAGGAGAAAGAATCTAATAATAATTGCCACTCTAATTCTCTGTTTTCTAGAAACAGGGAGGTTGGACCCCCTCTTTCCGATTTGAGAACTTGGTCAATAGCTAAAAACTGAAAGCTATGCCCAACATGTTTATCTATGTGTTTGGCTAATGCGTTAGTTTTGTTCTTCTTCCTCATAGCGTAAGTGTGTTCGTACACCCTATCCCGCAATCTTCTATCAGATTTTCCTACATAAAAGGCTGAACAACAATTACAAGTAGCCAAGTACACAATAGACCTCGAGTCACAGTTCAATTTGTGATTGATGTCAAATTTCTTATCGCGGACTGTAAACGAATTAGCTACCCTTACTAAGTGACAATAATTGCAAAAGCCACATTGGGAACAACCCTTGTTTTTTGATGCCCAGTCAGATGCTTTAGGTCTTTCCAAAATAGATTTCAAATTGTGTCCCCTTCTATAAATGACCTTAGGTCTAAGGCCAAGTTTTTCCAGGAGTTGCTCATCGTTAGTAATAAAATACCAGTTTTTATAAAGAATGGACTCAATAGCATTTGAGTCTAAACTAAAACTGGTAATAAAACTACTACCCTTAACAGCACTAGCAACATTCAAAGCAGGAGTAAGCACATTATTTGGACTATCATTATTCGTGACTGTACTAGAAATGTCCACTGTAATAGTTGTAAAACTGTCACCTTGCGGTAAAAGAGGTGAATATAACCCTAAATTTCTTTTATTAATGACCTCCTCAAAAATTTCATTAAATAACAAAACCGGATACCCTCTATTAGTGAACATGTTCTTCAAAAGCTCACATTCATCCAGGAATAGCCTCTCACTGCTACACATTCTAGAGGCCCATATTATTTGCCCCTTAATAATAACCTTCTTTTGTTTAAAGGGGTGGCTACTCTTGAAATGTAGCAGTGAGTTACAGTAAGTAGGTTTCCTGTATATGTTGGAATAAAATTCACCTTTTAAAAAGTCTTTAGACAATCTAACATCTAAATAGTCAATTTCTGACTCAGAGAATTTAAATGTGAATTTTAGAAATGCCGTACTGCTATTAATCGATGATACAAAATTTTTAGCCAATGTGTTATCTCCATCAAACAATATAAAGATGTCGTCCAAATATCTGGTGTAAAATTTTATTGGACCCATCATATCGTTGTTATTAAACAGAAAATGTTTCTCCCAATATGCCATGAAGAGATTTGCAACACAGGCCCCACAAGGGGACCCCATCGCTACTCCCTGATTTTGTTTGTAATATTTCCCGTTAAAGGTGAAATAATTTGATGTTAAAATAATATCAAGGAGTTGGGAGATAATATCAATTAGCTGCTTTGGAGCTTGCAAATCTGTTAATAAAAGGGTAATCCATTCTATTGCCTCAATGTGAGGTATTGATGTGTATAGGTCAATGACGTCGATGGTGAGAAAATTTAGTGTCCCTCTAAATTCTATTTTGTGTATCTTTTCCAGAAAAGACCAAGAGTCTTTACATATTTGGGAAACTTCCTTCAGGTGTTTACTCAAAATGTGATCAACTAGTTGCGCACAAGGGGGTAAGGCCTGGTAGGGAGGGGAAAACATACTCCCGCAGCAGATAGAGTTTTGCCTTCTTGTTTGCAATGAGTCACATATAGGAGTTGATGACTGAATTTAAGGTAGCAAGCTGGGCGGTCATCTTATCTGGTAACCCTCCAGCTGTGGAACATTGGAGGGTATCACCTAGCTCCTTTTGGAGATCCCTCTGAAGACTGGTAAAATGGATCAAATAGTTCAGCGATCTGAGTGTAAATGCCGCTGATGAGAATGTACACTTTCCATACCTGTCCATTGTTCGAGACTCCTTATTTGGGGGATGGACAGATGAAGAAGTCTCACCTAACTCCTTTTTGGTGGCCGCCACCACCACCACCATAGCATCTACTGGGACACCTTTGGTTAAAAAGTCTTTGTCTGATGGTGCTGTTATAAATTTGTTGGGCCTCCTCGGAACAGGTTCCATGGATTCTGGAGAGCCCCACGCCTTTCGACGAATAACATTGAGGAGCTGGTCGAAGGGTAGAGGCAACCAAGAGGTGGAAGGTTGAAAACAAAATGCCTCCAGGTATACGGACTCATCTTTAGAAGGGGTGAGGGTCTTCCAGCCACCTCTCTGCTTCAGGATCTCTAGGATGTCTGAGAAGGAGACATCCCCAGAGGGTGACCTTGGGGACCCTTTTGAATCATCGAAGTCCATATCTGAAATGACAGACTCCTCAGGGGAGTCTAAATGTTTCCTCTTACATGTTAACTTCTGAGGGACCTCCCTGGTGGTATCCCCTGGGGAGGTTTCAGAAGAGAGGGACTCACCCAATGGGGCATCCTAGGGCATCAGTTCTCTACACCTGGGGGGAGGTATGGTAGTGAGGCAGACACCGGCACTTTTGGGGGTCCAAGAGAGAAGCCATCAAGGGTGACAGCACACTCCTCATCACCTCGAAGGCACCACAACCCAAGTTTGAGGAAGCCTCTGGCTATGAAGAGCCAGGAAACTCTTCTTGCATCAAGGAGGTGGGTTCCGAGGCAGGTGTAGGCATCAAGCTCACCTGTGCAGATGCCCCAAGAGGTAGATTCGGATCCAACAAGGGTCCAATCTGACTCTCCTCTCCTGACCCGAAGGGGGAGCGTCAGCTCCCAGACCATTTGACCGAAGATGGTACCGAACAGGTTAGAGCAGAAGTCAGGACCGAAAACCCTGGGGTGAGTCTCAGACCTGACAGTTCCACCACAAACACATCCAAGCACTCCAGCTCTGAAACCACTCAGGTCAGAGAAGGAATAGAAGAAGGGGCAGTAGCAGAAGTCAGTTTTAATTCCATTTGGGCTGGACACGAAAGGATCTTGACTACAGCCAGAGTCAGAAGCAACCTCTTGACCACCTGCTCCATGTCGTCATCCGATAGACTCCTGGATGATCGAGAGGACGGGGCCAAGGATTTGACACTGCCAGCCACAGACTGTTAAATAGGTGATGGAGGAACTGAAGAGGTTCAAGGTTGGGGACCGGCTAAGTATATGGTTCCTAGTCGGTTCTGACAAAACTGGTGGAACCAAAGGAGTAGTTTTTTCAGGCCCAAAAGCCTTCAGATCCTTAGACAGCTTTTTTGCCGGCTCAGAAGCAGGAGCCGAGGAAGAAGCTCTTTTTGTTGACTTGCCAGACTTTAGGGCTTGAGAAGATTTGGAAGAGGTCTGGTTCTCTTCTAGTGCCTCAGCAAAAGGAAGCAATCCCTTGATCATAAGTTTATTTCTACATTCCTGCAGTACCCTAGAACTGAACCCATGACAAATGGAACATGAGTCTTGAAGGTGTACCACACCTAAACAATAGACACAACTAGTGTGCCCGTCGGTTGAGGACATTTTCTGAGAGCAGGATTCACACTTTTTGAAGCCTGCCTGCTTCACTTTTTTTCCTTCCTTGGAAATAGTGAAAAAAACACAGCAACAACAATGAACACTGCCCAGGAAACTAGGTTAATGATAGTGATAACAAGACTAGCAAAAAAACTATCAAGCTATCAAGCACACCACACTATGACAAAAGGTAATTATAAAACTGCTACTCTACTTTTTTTTTTTTTTTTTTTTTTTTTAACATTCAAGCAGGGGAAAGGGACTAGAGGAGAGGTCTCTAACTAAAACGATGATCTCCTCTATCCAGAGGAGACATCTCTAACTTAAACGACGAAACCTCTTAGGAAGTGATAGAATTAGAAGGAAGGAGTTGCCCTCTAATTTAAACGGGCTCAAAAACAGACAGAAGGAGAAAGAAAGATAAACCCTCTAACTTAAATGGGTTTTTTAAAGGTAAAGTAAAGCTTTAAAAGATGGGCTAGGGAGTTGTAGACCTAACAAAAGTGACAGCCAGCCACAACAAACACAACAAGCAACAAACTTAGGTATTCACCACAGCTGAGACCTAAAATCACTGTCAATTAGCAAAAAACAATATATACACAAATTATTAAGAAATAACCAAATAATATCCAAAAGAAATGTCACTTAGCCTGAGCCTAGTGAGAAGAACCCGATCTAGTTTAGCGGTAAACGAGATCTGGGTTATCTTCCCTAAACATGATGGGATAGGGTATAGCCTAGAGCCAGTGGAAGCTGTCGAGCTTTAGTAATAGGCCAAGTAGGAACCGATGCTCAGTTCCAAACCCAACCAACCAGCAAGAATGAAGGCGAGACAGAACAACATAACTTATGGAAATCAAAATCTAAACCATCTGTAACTGAAGTGCAGAATACTGAAACAGATATAAAAGAACTGGGATTGGGATCTTTAGTAAAAGAAAAGAGCAAATTACACAGAAACAAATGGAATTTGTGGGAACAAAAAAAAAAACAGAATAGTGTTCAGGAGGAGTGAAATTTAAGGTAAGGCAGTAACTCAGCAATTTATGTAATATTGAAGTAAATGAAGATGGTTAAATGTATAATGCATGAAAATTAGAAAGGAAGTGTTATGCTTTGTTTTCTTTTCCATTAGTGTATGTGTACCCATGTCACTTTAAAATATATATCATGTTTAATAAAGATGTTTTTAAAAAAAGAATCAATAACTGGCTAAGACAAGTAATTTCTAAGCACAGCAATGTACTGGAAGTTAATAAGGGAAAATTAAAAATCAAGATTTATATATATATATATATATATATATATATATATACAGTTAATAGAGAAGATTAAGATGAATGTAAATGACAACTACAGCTAATGGGTCAAATTAGCTATTTAGGCATAATACATGATGGGTGGCTATATTATCTAACTAAAACATAACCAAATACATTCCCCTATATCTTGTCATTCACTTACTTCAAACATTTTTTAAGCTTTGATAGCATTCACCAAGCTGTCTATTTAATAGAGGGTGTAGTACTGAAGTCATGTTGGAGGTGTAAATGGACAAATGCAGATTGTATATGCTCTGGTGGTTTAAACATAAGTAGAATGTCTGGAATTCTGTCGTCAATAGTATCTAGTGTGCTACAAGAGCTCTAGTAACACAGGTAGATAACATGGCCTTCTGGTTACTAGGGGCGTTACCAAATTCTTATAACTGGTTTATCTTTGTTGTGATTTCTTCCCTACTGGTGACAAATTTTAACTTCTGGAAATTACCATACTTTGAATGAGCTAACAGTATGAATTGTTACACTTATAATTTGAAAAGTTTTAATTTACAAGATTTTAATATAAAATAATACAATGAATATTGGTGTATCTTGTATTAGATAATTCATAATTAAATAGTATAGCCAGTCAACTTTTGCATGTAAGACATATAAAAATGCAAGTTTGTTAATAACTGTAAAAATAGTGTTTTACCTGAATTAGATAGGAGTTTTTGTTCAGCTGGTAAATATGATTCTAATTCTGAGAAAGTAGTTTATGTACCTGTTATACCTATAGCGCTTGTTATGGTGGAAAAATTGTTAGAAAGTTGTTTGTTTGAATTGGTGATCCTTTCCATGCTTGAAAAACACAAAACACTAACTATGAAATGGCAGCTGTTAGAGACACAAGTCCAAGGGTTAGCACTTTTGTTTTGTCTTTATTTAGAACATCTTCAGAAATGCAGTTAAAAATACAGACGCCATATTTAAAACTCAAGGGACTAGTTCACGACAGTTTTCAACAAATCACAGTAAACAAACTACTTATGAATTAACTGGATTACGTAAGTGATTATGTGGACTAAAGGACCAATCAAATCGCTTCAATACTTTCAGATGTACTAAAATTAAAGAACACAGAAATACAAATAAATGAAACTTAGATATATCAATGAATAAATGGGTGAAAAAGCTTAGAAGTTAACTTATAGGTAAATTTATAACCTTTGAGCTAAAAGAAAATATTTCAAATGAATATGGTCATTCAACCCTGTTTTTTTGACCACAGCTAGCCAAATCTGCCACTCAGCTTCTTGACATTCTAGTAGGAATTTATGGTTACTTGAAAGGTTTTCCAGGTTCACCCTGTCCAACACAAAGTAATTAAACTTTTTAAACTCATTACAAGATGTGACATGTTTGGCTAAAGCGTCATTCATGTCCCTTTTCTTTATAGCCAAAACGTGTTTGCAAATCCTTTTGAGTTTTCTTATAGTTTTCCCTATGTAAAAACAGGGCCATCTGTCACAATGTGCTAGGTAGACAACTCCACATGAACTGCAGTCAAATCTCCCTTTTCATATTATTATTTTGTTTGCTGCTTCAATTTAAACACTGGAACTGTTGTTAATGTACCTGCAGTATTTACATTTGCCACATTTAAAAGTTCCAGAAATTATGCCTGGGGTTAGATTACTGAATCTTCAAGTTCCCCAAGGGGTTCATCCAGGGGACAACCTATTTGAAGATCTAGCTAAACTGATTAACAACACTGGTGTAAATTCAATGAAGCTTTTTGTAGATGGTTACCAAAGCAAACCAGGATACTACAAGGTGAATTTTCAACTCTTGAGTCCATTGCAAACAACACTCATTTTTTACAATTTCACAATTTATACTACAATATCAGTGCGAAGATTAGCACCACTTCTACATAGGAAGCATAGAAAGTTAGCAAGAGATGTAGTAGCCTATCAATCTGGCATAGCTTACTTAAGTAACAATTCAAAGAAAAAGTTTTTTTCAACAAGATATTTCGACCACAAGTTAATGCTCCTATTGGTAACCAGTTTGGCAATAGTAACACACACAGCCAGTTGACTAACACTGGTGAACAACGGAAAAATTGCACCAATACAGAACAACCCCCAATTTTATCCCGTGTCCCTTTTATCCAAAATCCACCACCTGCAATAAGGACTCTTTAGTGGCCCACCAAGGGTAAGAGAAGGGGAAAAGGATGTGGGAACAGGAGAAATGAACTGCCATTGAAAATATTGTCAACCTCAGTAATTTTACTTTGGATGATTCTCACATGTCAGTTTTATCAAAGTGTTTCGCATTTATACCTACACAGACAGCAAATCTAACAAAAGTACTTGTGGATCTGAAACTGTACATATGCAAATTCAATTTAAAATATTTGCTCATGGATACTCCCCATTTTGACAACACTAACAGAAAGATTTCAACTAGAAGAACATACAATCCCACCACTCGTAGTACACTGCAAGCTTTTCACAACATGTGTGAGAATGAGCTTAGAAAAAAACTAGGTTTCAAACCAAAGTTATATAACCTAACATCCAACAAGTGACAAGCTTTAAAACAAATGTCTAATAAAAAGATTAGAGTCATGAAAGATGATAAAAGTGGCACAGTGGTCATTATGGACAGAGACGCATACAACAAGGCTATAGAGAACCTATTAGCAGACAATTCATGTTATGAGACTGTCACAAGGGACACTGTGAACAAGTACTTTGCCAAAACTGATGCCAGTCTATTTGACCTCTTGTGTCACGAAGAAATAGATCATGACACTTATGTCTTCCTGAAACTTGACAACCGAAGATGGCTCGTTTTTATGGCATCCCTAAAATTCATAAAAATCGTGACATCCCCACCCATTAGGCCTATTGTGGTGGCCAATATCCATCTTTGTTGACCACTTTTTAAACCCGGTGGTACAGAAATCAGAATTTCACCTAAAGGACTCATGGCACTTATTAGAAATGTTAAGCAATATTGGCAAAATTGAAAATGACTGTTTCTTTCTCTCAATAGTTTTATTTTATTTTATTTAACATTTGTTGACCGGGAATGTCCGACTAGGTTCCACAGAGCCTGTTTTCAGCGGAGGCCCGGGGAGAAATGCTCCAGACGTTGTGTCCCTGTACATCTGTATAGACTAGAATAGAGGTGTGGAATTTGTGAGGGAATATCTTACTGGATCCACTACTTTCAACACCACTTTCATTAACACTATTCGCACACTACTTGTTTTAGTGTTAAGTAACAAATTCTTCCAGTTTAATGGTAAATTGTATAGACAGAAATCAGGAGTTGCAATTGTGGCGAGAGTGGCTCCAGTATTTGCCAATCTAGTGATGGGACTCTGGGAACAAAATTATATCAAAACTCACCCCTCCTACAAAAAATAGTTTTCTATAAACAATTTTTGATGACTTACTTTTCATTTGGAAAGGCACGGCAGAGGAATTTCATTTGTTCCTTGACTTCTTGAATGACAGCACTTCCTTCCTGAATTTCATCATCAGTGGTTTAGACAAACAAATTAACTTTCTTGACATCACCCTGGGTACAGAAGAACTCAAAGGTGTACTTCACAGCAAAATATTCAGGAAGAATACTTTTATTAATAAGTATTTACATTATCAAAGTCTGCATTGTTCCGCATAAAGAAAGGTGTCATAAAAGGGCAGTACATCAGACTCAGTAGACTCACTAGTGAGTATTCTATCTTCCTGGAAGAAATAGAAACGCTAAAAAATCTCTTCCTAAATACAGGTTACCCTCAACGTTTACTGACAACTATTATACAAGAGGTTATAACACTCAGACAGGACAAGGCAAAGCCAATTTTAAAATGTCTAACATCCAACACCTACACAGATTCTAGAACAAATCAGGCCACCTTCATTGAGACACCTCCTTTGGAATATAAGGGTGCTTTTCCATTGCACATTACAATTGATATGGCTGTCATTAAAAACACTATTACTAATAACTGGAAAATAATCCTTGGAAATAAGGAAATGATTGAAACCCTGGGTAATAAACCATTATTTACACATAAAAAATCTGTGAACATTAAAAACATGTTAGAAAGCTTGAACATCAGTAATCCAACCCCAGGCATCATTTCTGGAACTTTTAAATGAGGCAAATGTAAAATCTACCAACAGTTCCAGTGTTTACACTGAAGCAGCAAACAAGATAATAATATCAAAAGGGAGATTTGACTGCAATTCATGTGGAGTTGTCTACCTAGCACATTGTGACACATGTCCCTGATTTTACATAGGGAAAACTATAAGAAAACTCAGCAAAAGGATCTATGAACAAGTTTTGACTATAAAGAAAAAGGATATGAGCAATGCGATAGCCAAACACATTACACCTTGTAATGACTTTAAGAAGTTTAATTTCTTTGTGTTGGACAAGTTGGACCTCAAAAACCTTTCAGGAAACCACAAAGTCCTACTAGAATGCCGAGAAGCCGAGTGACAGATTCGGCTAGCTGCAGATAAAAAACTGGGGTTGAATGACCATATTAATTTGAAATGTTTTCTTTCATCTCAAAGGTTATAAATTTGTCTGTAAGTTAACTTCTAAGCTTTTCATCCATTTATTCATTGATATACCTGATTTTCATTGATTTGTATTTCTGTTTTCTTTAATTTTTGTACATCTGAAGGCATTGAAGCGATTTGATTGGTCCTTTAGCTCACATAATCACTTGTGTAATCCAGCGCATTCATAAGTAGTTTGTTTACTGTGATTTGTTGAAAATTGTCACATGACTATTCCCTTGAGTTTTAAATATGTTCTGTATATTTTTAACTGCATTTCTGAAAAAGTTCTAAATAACGACAGAATGAAAGCACTAATCTTCGGACTTGTGTTTCTAACAGCTGCCATTTCGTTGTGTTATGTGCTTTTCCAGTTTTCGATTACTACTCAGCGTTCTGTCTTTCTTTGAGCCTTTGAATGCTGTTAAGAACAATGCATCCAATAATGCTTTGAGTAACTATGCTATGGAAAGCAGTGATTACAAAAATTAACTTATGTACTCACCATAACATTCTATCTATGTTGTCCATTTTCATTCTTCCTCAACTGTTGGGTTCAGATCCAAACCTTAGATCCAACTCAGCCATTACTAAAGCTTATGGTAACTAAAAAGCTCTCAAGCTTCTCCGTTACCCATAATGCACCAACCTCTAACATACCTCAGATCCTTTATTGATTTACACAAGGTGATATCTGTCAATGCACATGCATACAGACATATAAATCCATATATATCCTACCGAAGGAACTATATCTGAAGCTCAACATAAAGGACAGCAGTGTCCTTACAATAACTCATTCTTCCAGAAGTCTGTTGTGAAAAGGGTTGGGGGTTGGTGGGGAGGAAGATGAGGAAGAATGAAAATGGACAAAACAGATGGAACATTATGGTGAGTATACAACTTCTTTATCTGATATTGTCAATTTTCATTATATCCTCAGCTGTAGGGACAGAATCCTCACCTACCTAAAATCCAGGGGTGGACTCTAAGGAAGGACATTCCTGAGCATGTTTGAGCTACAGACTTCTCTACCCCTCAAGACCAGATCCAGTTTGTAATGAGTGATAAAGGTATGAGGATTTGCCCAGGTTGCAACCGCAGATATGTAGTCTATGAAATCCCTGGATATAAACACTGAAGAAGTTGCCATGGACCTAGTTAAATGGGCTCTTAGAGGTTTAGATAAGGTTAGACCCAACAAAGGTTAGACCCAACTTGTTATACATAAAAGAAATACAATCCATTGGCCATCTTGCTAGAGTTACTTTTGTACATATTTTACCCAATTTCAAATCTGCAAAAGAGACTAACAACTGATCTGTCTTCCTGATTTTGTTTGTCCTATATAAGTAAGAATGTAATTGTAAAAAATCCAATAAATGCAATAATATATTCACTTTTGTTTGCAAATTCAGGAAAGAATATGGGAAAATAAATGGAATGATTGATATTATTGGATTCTGACACCACCATGGGAAGGAAAGACACACTGGTACATAATGTAACTCTATCCTTATGAAAGATCAAGTAGGAAGGTTTCAATGACAATGCTTGAAGTTCTGAAATTCTTCTGGCAGTGGTAATGGCCAGTAGAAGATAGTTTTCCAGGTCAGGAACTTAAGATCACATTTAGCTGCTGATTCAAATGGGGAACGAATTAAGGCCTGCAGTACCTAGTTCAAATCCCATGGTGGAACAGGATCTTTATACAGAGGTCTCAATAGCAGAATGCCTCTCAAGAATGCTTTACAAAGTTTAAAAGAGGCCACAGAAGAACTTCCAAATCCATTATGAAAATTAGATATTGCTGCTAACTGAACTCTAATGGTAGAGGAGCTCGACCCCTAATTAAAGATTAATGTCAAAAATTCAGTTATGTTATGTATCTGAGCTGAAAAGGGATCAACATGTTTTTCTGTGCCCAGTAAACAAACCTTTTCCACTTACTTGCATAAAGCTTTCTTGTAGATGTATTATGGGAAGATAAAAGGATATGATGGACAGGGGAAGAGAGCATTGGTTGTCTGGCTATTAATGGAATTGGAGAAACATGTTGTTAGCTTGAGGTTTGAGATATCCAGATGAACCACATCTGTCCAGAATCCAAGGTTGGCAATATAGATAAGGCCATGGGAGGGAGAAACAAATCTGACAAAGCCAGTAAGGTGCAATGAGGATGACTTAGCTCTTCAACCTGGCAACTTTCTGCAGAAATTTTGGAAACGGGGGAATTGGTGGTAAGCATAAAGTAGACCGGGGCCAATCATGAAATAGAGTATCCCTCGGTGATTGCCTCTGAGGGGGGAATTAGGGTAAAATCATTTCTGTCATTTTCATGTTGGGAGACCACTTATGAGGTAGAAGAAAGGACCTGCTCAATTTGTCTGCTATCACGCTGAACTTCCCTGGAATGTGCATTGCTATGAGAAAGTGGTTAGATAAGACCACCCATTGCCACACTTGAGTGCTTCTCAACACAAGGGGTAAGATCTGATCCTTCTTTGTTGATGTACTAAACTACCGACACATTGTCTGTTTGGATCACAACTGTCCCTAAAGAGAGAGTGTCCTGGAAGGCCTGCAATGCTAAGAGCATTGCTCTCATCTGTAGGACATTGATATACAAGTTGGCTTTTTCAGGGGACCAAGTGCCTTGGAGTGTTCTCTCCAGTAAATGCAGAACTTGATCTGAGTGAATCCACCACCAGAGATATCACTTGTACTCCTGTGTGATTCTTATTTGTGTTGACATGTGCTGGTAAAGAACTTTTGTTGCTAGCATCAATTAAAGAATTCTCATTTGAAATCTTGCCAGAGAAACTAAGATTATGGCAGATGACATTGACCCTAAGGTTTGAAGGATCAACCGGACTGAAATGTTGGTATTGCAAATTATTCTTCTGACCTGGAATCTGATAGTCTGTACTACTGAGAGAGGAAGAGAAGCTGTCACTGATATTGTGTTGAAGACTGCTCCTATGAATTCTAAGGTTTGAGTTGGCTGTAGCTGAGACTTGTCATAATTTATGGTTATCCCCAAAGAGAACAAATCTGAAGTACCTAATTCCTTGCCCTTGTTAACAGATGCCTGGTCTAGGCAGTAATAAGCCAGTGGTCTAGATATGGAAACACTCAGAATCCCTGCAGTCTCAGATGAGCTGCCACCACTGCCATACATTTGGTAAACATCCTGGGGGTTGTTGTGAGGCCAAAGGGTAGTGCTCCCAGCCAGAAGAGTAAATGCCTTCTTGATTGTCTATTCATTTTTATGTGATAGTACACATCCTGAAGGTCTATCAAGCACATCCAGTTATCCTTGCCCAGGACGGGTAGAATGAACTGGACCATGACCATCCAAAACCTTGTATGTCGAACTGACTTGTTCAAAATGCTGAGATGCAAAATTGGTCTTCAGTCCCGTTCTCTTTAGCACTGAAAAGAATCTTGAATAAGTTCCAGATTCTGCTTGGTCTGATGAGACCTCTTGGATGACTCTTTTCTTCTAGCAGCTTTTGTATTTCCAGTGCTGCTGCTTTCCTCTGACTGGGTGGAACACTGGTGATTTTGCATACAGTTGGAGGTGGAAGGGAAAAGGAAATTATATAACTGCTGGAAATAATCCTCTCCATCCAAGTACCTCTTGTTATATCTAGCAATCCTCTCTGGCTAGATATAACAAGACCCAGTGGTGGACAATCAGGCCTCCTTTCATGAGCGCTGGTAGGGTCTATCAGAGAAAGAATCTCTGGACCCCTGGTTTTACAGGCCTCATCTGCTGCAGGGATGTTGTCTATTAGAGTCCCCCCCCCCCGCTTCTAGGGGGACTTTCTCCACGTCTATCCTAGAAAGGACTCCGGGACTTCTTGAACCACATTTTCCAACCACCTTGTTGATTCCTAGAAAAGGATTGTTGAGGAGTCTAAAAATGTACACCCACTGTAGAGAGGGTCTTTCTATCCTGCCCACACCTATTCTCACACCTGGATTATGTGTCCTTCACTTTTGGGGCAAACAATGAACTGCTGTCACAGGCAGTATTGATGAACAAGAACTTAAAATGCTCTGTAAAATCACATAAGTGAATCCAGGCATGCCTCCTAATGGATATGCCTAAACTAGTTGCCTTTGAGGCACCTTTGGCTGCATGCAAAATACGCCTCATGGATGATTTCAAAATGGATTGGAGGGTAGCCAACTGGGAAGCCACAGATGATTAGGCCTCAGCAGTAACAGTCACTAAAAGAGATTTTGAAAGTTCCTTGATCAAGTCCCTTTACAACCTAGTAAAATGTGCCAAATAGTTCAGCAACCTAAGACAGAAGGTTGCTGAAGCACAGACACACTTCCCAAACTTGTCCATCACCCTAGAGTTCCTGTTAGGGGGATGAACAGAGGAACTCTGTTCAGCAAGTTTCTTCTTGGTGGCTGCCACCACAACCATGGCATTCACAGGCATCCCCTTACTCTAAAAGTCCTTCCTGACAGGTGGAGCCAGAATCCAATCTGGCCTCTTTGGGACTGGCTCAACTAAGTCAGACTCCTTCCATGCCTGCTGAGAGACCAAATCAATGACCTTGTCGGCAAGCAGAGTAACCCAGGAGGTAGATGGGCCAGCTCCAAAGGCTTTCAGAAATACTGATTCCTCTGGTGAAGGGTTGCTAGAGGTCCAACCACCTCTCTGTTTCAGGATCTCAAGGATGTCTCTAAATGAAATGTCCTCCAGAGGTGATCATGGGGACCCTTCACCCTCATCAAAATCAGTATCTTTAGTGGCTGACTCTTGTGAAGAGTCCAATCCCCTCCACTTGCATTTTCTCTTCCTAGGGACTTCCTCTGCGGGATGTTACAAAGAAGTGTCGGAAGAGATTGTGAAACCCTGCTAGGTGGTCTGGGGGTCTCGAGCTGGCTGTCCCTATGGCATAGACTGATGTGGCTCCAAGCACAGAGATATCTGGGAACTACATTGAAGACCCAAGGGGATTGGATTCGTGAGTCCTGTTGGAGCAGAAAATACCATCTTCACTACCCTGAAGGCAGATTGCTCCAGAAAGAAGGAAGTCCTCAAACCCAAGAAGGCAGGTTTCTGGACTGCTGTCTCCTCCTGCCCCGAAAGCAATCATCCCAAGGAGGAAGTCAGAGCCAAGCTATCCAGTGTCAAAGCACCAAGGTGCAGAGATGGTGCTGAAACCTTCTGAGTCGACACCAATGCCTCGCACCTGACAAGGAAGCTTCAGCTCCAAGAATCATCTGAATCCAATGATGCCGGAGCCAGTGCACACATAGTCAGCTTCAGATCAGAAGATAAAGTTATCTTTGGATCCAAGCCAAATGGACCCAGAAGGCTTGGATCCACAGGCTCTGAAGCAACTAGAGAGATCAGAAAAGGAGTAAGAAGTGGTGGTGTGGTAGATGGATAGTTCTCCTGATCCGAGGGGATAGGAGCTGGTAAAACACCATTCTGAATCTGTCACCAGAAACTTCATCATTCTGTCCACATCTTCCTCAGTCAATCTCCTGGATGAGCAAAATGAGGCAAGGGAAGGTGACAGGTCAGCACCTTTCCAAAAATGGGAAGGGAACCCTGGAAGGCACAGAATTATAAATACGGGTGTACCTGGTTCTAGGAGTAATTATTGGACCCAACGTAGTTGGATCCATGGGTTTCTCTGTCACATCTGAAGATGTAGAATCCAGTAGTTTCTTCATCTTCTTCTTCTTCAGATCTGAAGGGGGCAAAGCTTTGAGATCTTCTCAGATCCCAATTTTGGTCTCTTCCTTGATGGCTCAAAAGAAGGCGTTGAGGAAGTAGAAGAACTAGGACACTTTGATATGGACTCCTTAACTTTAATTTTGGAGGATTGAGCCCCAGAGATAGCTTCACCAAAAGAAGATGGCAATAAACCTTTGAGGATAAACTTATTTTTCCTATCCACAGGAGCCCTGGGATTCAAATTCTTGTAAATGGAACAATCCTCCTGAAAATGTTGTGGGTTTAAACAATAAACACAAAGAGTAAGAGCATCTGAAACACTGAAAGAGGCAGTTTGTGCTCACATTTCAGACACTTTTTAAAACTGGAAGGTCCTTTCTCAGACACGCCAGCAAATAAAGGAAAAAAACATTAAGACAGAAGAAAACGTTTTTCTTTGTTGTTTTATATATATATATATATATATATATATATATATATATATATATATATATATTTATACATATATATATATATTTACATGGTACAGGAAGAAAAAAGAAAGAATACCAACAGTGGTATTAGAAATACACTAGCATGTATGACAGAGACAAAAAGAGAAAAACGGACTATCAGCAATGGCTAATACGAACTACAATAATGTAAGAGGGTAAGGGAATAAAATATGTATGTATATATAGAGAGATTAAAGAGAACAAAATACATTTATCTTACTGAAACACTAGAGCTAAGACTGAAAACTTTTTTTGTGAAAAGCGGTAAACGAGATCTGAGGAATGTTAGGGGGTTGGTGCATTATGGGTAAGGGAGAAGCTCAAGAGCTTTTTGGTTACTACAAGCTTTAGTAACAGCAGAGTGGGTTCTGAGGTTCGAATCCGAACTCAACAGTAGAGGACAGAATGAGAATTGACATCAGATAACATTTTATTTTATGTCTTTGGCTGAGTAAAAGAGACACTGTGGAGGTAATATGATTGTTAAAGTTCAGAAATAAATAACAAAGAGCTTTACCTTTTTGTCTTGAGTCAAAAATAATGCTTTAGGATGTGCAGAGTACTTGTTTATTCCATAAACAGTACTGAGAGACTGCCTACTAACATTTTCAGATCAGTCTCAAAGAATAAAGGAAAATACTTCATTTATTTACTTTTTCTTATCAATTTCATGCATACAAAACTTTGACGTAAAATAGCTTTTAACAAATAATACAATTTTTAAATATTTTATGCCCTCATGATCCTTGCTTACAGCTTCATGTGGACACTTGGTAATATGCCTTTTAAAACACAGACCACCTGTGCTTAAGATTTATTGGCTTCCAACTTTTTAACATTTGGTATCAATACACACTACTGTATCTCGCAGACATCTTGCAAAGACTCATCCCCAGCCTGAGAAAGCCAGAGCGTACTGTTGATTAATCTGGTTTCCATGCATACATGACACTTTTAAATAAAACATCCCTTAACTCCTTCACCACTTACTCTGCCTTTGGCTCTCTGTCAGTACAGAGAGGATGCAATTGTAATACACTTGAAATACAAACCTACTACTTATGTGCAACTATATCTTGCAAAATCATGCATCTATTTTTCATTTTACTTTTGATATAAACATATTATAAACATTTTATTTGACTCGTTTGTAAAGAAACTACAAGTTAATATGCATTTTGTGAAGAATAAACATGAGACTTAATCTTCCATAACAGTCCACCCTCTGACACTATGAGTATCATCCACAATTATATTTTGATTTTTCTTATTTTGAAAAAATATGCTTTGGAATCGTAATATTCATCATCTTCAGTATTTTTTTTTATCACTTTCTATTTTTATAAGTGTCATTGTGCATGCAGGTAAGATTAAGTATTTTGTAACCACATCCTTTAGAACAGAAAATACTAAAACAGCTAAAAGAATAATACCAATTATTGTAATGATACCTTGTAATATACTAGTTCCCAGGTTGCCAAATGCACTGCCCAACTATACAAAAAGTGTCCACTGTTTACCTGTACTGTTCAAATCCTTGACTCTTTGCTCCATGAAACTGGCTAACTTTTCTTGTTCATCTTGATAGTCACTAATACAGGGATAACAATGACTTCCTATTAGGTATATGACCCCCCCCCCCCCTTGGCAGCTAGCATTATGTAGATTGCCAGATGATTTTGTAATACCGTAGTTCGAATTTCAGTCATTTCTCAAGTTTGTCATTCTGGTGTGATGTGAAGTATGATTTGCTACCTCCTGAAGAATTTGAGCAAGCATGATTACAAGCATTGTTCTTTGCACTCCATACCCAGGAGTAAAGACTGAAAATACTTGCTCTGCCCAGTGAATTGCTTATTTATTTCTCAGTCTACCTGGTGGAGGGTTCTCAGAATGCTGAATAACAGGACTGATATAGACTACAAACCAACATCCAGACAAGTTTGTAGGCAACTATGGGTCGGCACGATTACCACAAATGTAGTAACGATTCTCTAACATGCCCATACCACACCCCAGTCATAACTTTTTAAGTATAAATAGTTCAACACACTTTAATGTCTAGTGTCATTGCATCTGCTGGTTCCCACTAATACAGTCCCATTTCTGGCATAACAAGTGTCTCTATGATTTGTGGTTACAAGCTGAAGAGACGCAACCTTTGAAAAGTCAATCACATTACACCAAGTTAGATTAATGTCACTTAGTTCCTTTTAAAATATCACTTGAGATGCAGGGATTGAAATCATGTGAATCTCTGCCTTAGTATGATGCGGTATATGAGAACACACCCAGCAGTTTATCACATTTAAGTTCATACCATACTGTTGAAAAACCAACAGGAAACTATTTTCTCTTGACCAGTTTATAAAAGGAAACTGCAACAAAAACAAAGTAAAAGTGACTGTTGTTACTGGATTCTTTATGGACTGCCGTATGGGTTATTTTCTCCTTTAATCCTTTACTAGGACAGAGAGTTTGTCCTGTGTCTTTCGATTTTCCTTTGCTGATAAAGATAATTCATCATGGGGGTTTACACACGACAAATCTTTTTACAATGCGATGAATGAATCCAAGTTGGTAGTCCTGTACAGTGAACTGCAGTATAAGTGGTGAGCAGGACCTGGAAAGGTCCTTTCCACTTTGGACTCAAACATTTCTTTCTCTGGAAAGTTTTAATATAAACCGAATCACCGGGCCGCAGTTTTGCATAGATCTCTGGTCAGGGAATTATTAAAATGTGTTCTCTAATCCCTATTGCTAGTACAAGGTACCCCAAATCTATGTATAAATTCAAAAAGTAATTTCTTAACAACTGTCACAGCATCTGCCTTAATTATTAACATACTGAAGTATCAAAGAGACATGAGGGGCATACCAACTTTGGGTAATATGATTAAATAATGCTATCTTACCTGCATTTTTCCATAACTCATAGGTGGATTTACAGCATCCATCACTTGCTTAGCAGTTTGAACTGCCAAATTATTTCCATTTGAAAAAGAATTTTTAATCTGAGTTCCTGATGAAGTTAAAAGTTGTCTCTGTTTCCAAAGCTGCCCAAAATCATGTACTATGCCAGCACACAGCAACGATTGCATAAGAATATAAATTATGAGAATCTCAGTAGGATTATTGCATCAAAGTTATTGCACAAACATATATGATACGAGTTTAGAGTTTAGCACAGTGTTGAGTTTAGTATGAGTTAGTAGTCTAATTTATAATGTCAGTAGTATTAATGTTCTATGTTAGGTCCTCTGTGATATGTACCTCCAAGAATTTTGCGAGTTCCACTCTCACTACTATTTCAATGTGGATTGTTGATCTTGTTCAAATTTAGTGAGAGATGTTGCTGTCTTACCAGATGATGAGTTGACTAACTTCCTCTCTATAGGCTGATTCATCATCATTGCTAATGAGACCTACGATAACTGTATCATCTGCAAACTTGATGATGTGGTTTGAGTTGAACTTGTCTGTGCAGTTTTGTCAAAAATGTGAACAACAGAGGGCTCAGTACACAACCCTGAGGAACCTCCATATTCATTGTCTGAGGTCTGTCTGTGGGGAAGTCCAGTATCCAACTACATAGGAGTGTGTTTATTCACATTTTGGTTTTTTTTTTGGTATTGGGGGTACTGGGTTGTGTGAAGGTAACAATTTTTGATTTCCAGCTGGGCGGGATATACTTGAAGTGCCATTAGCATAGCATGTGTGCAGCAGCACTGGTGGATATGCAAACAATGGATCTAAGGCTGCAGAGGGAGACTGATGTTATATGGTCCTTGACCAGCCTTGACCAGCTTTTTCTTTTCTACCACCTGAGTGAGTGCTGGATAGTCATTTAGGTCTGAATTTTTTTTTATGTATTATTTTGGGATATAGTTTTAAGTTTATCGGTTTTGGCATTGGATAGCCTGAGCCTGAGAGGGTTGAGATATCTATAAGCACCCATTCCAGGATGTTGTCAGGTCCAGCTGCCTTCTATAGTAAAACTTCTTCAGAAAAACAACAGTTCATTTACACAAGTTCTTATATAACTATGCACCAAATCATGATGAATTTTAAAGTTATATTCACCTCTCCATTGCATTTCAAAAATATGTTAAATGAAATGAAATGAAATACATCATAAAGACAGGGATTGACTCTTATAAAAATGCTATTATTAAAAATTATTCAACATTTTTAATTTATAATGAAATATTTTTTTTATATAATAATAAGCCTCTTTCAACACTTTACTTAATTATATATTTAATGACAGGAGTCCAGAGATTTCTTCTCATATTATTAAAAACACTAAATATGCAAATGGTTACAAAGTGGAAGAGTCAATCCCAGTCTTTATGATGTATTTCATTTCATTTCATTTTATTTTACATATTATATTAACGTATTTTTTGAAATGCAATGGAGGTGAATATAACTTTAAAATTCATCGTGATTTGGTGCGTAGTTTGGTGCCAAAATTTGAATTGAATTTATATAATGGTCACCTGTAATGAACTGTTGTTTTTTCTGGAGAAGTTTTACTATAGAGTAAGACGAAAAACGTGTGTAAAAAAAGTGCATTTAAAAGTTATTAAAGCGGTTTGTTTCTAAGTATGACTTTTCTGAAACTTTTCATCAGTTTGTTCGTGTTTTGAAGTAAATTTTAAGCGTTTTTAGTATGGAAGGCAAGTCGTTTGAAACAACGCTAGCTATTTTAAGAGACGATGGGAGAGACAAAAATAATAAAGGAGAAGCAATGGGCAAATTAACCATGTTGGTGGATTTATTGTCACAAAGAATGGAGTCTATGAGCGTCAGATTGGACAATATATTGTTGTCACAGCAAGATCAACATGATCGAATCACTGTGCTGCAGTCTAATTTAAATAAAACCATGGGCGCTGACAAAACAACTTTGCAGAACCGAAGGGTTAATCTGAATGAGTCACGATGTGGGCTACCGAACGATGCATATGCAGCAGAGCAACCACAAGTAGCATCCAAGGAAACAGGTACTTTTAATAATACTGTAGTACAATCAATAAATATACCTAGTAGCCGTGGGCAGCAAACTACAGTGATTGTGGTAGATGGTAACGTGAATAATCAAGTTAACAATGCTAATATGGCATCGGTAGATCCAGAGACTTGCACTAATGACAGAATTCTGATTGATCAAACAAATGTAAGAGAATCATCTCAAATGCCTAATTTGAAAGACTGGCTAATCTTACCAATAGGTCTTTTCAAAACTAATCAAATAACAAGTGAGCTAAATGCAACAGAGAATAGTAAAGCTGCAATATCTAACCTGCTTAATGAATTAGATGAAAATATGTTGAAACATAAAAAAACTGACCTTGGAAATCAAATATTTCCAAGAATGCTTAAAAGCAGAAATAGTGCCAAAAGGCCTTAGAAGTTGGCAGTATCCAACAGGTTTAGTACCTGGTTCACAATTTCATAAAGATCTGATCCACTTATTTAACCAACAAGGCTTTCAATTAATGCAGACTATGATCAAGCATTATTCGCTCACCCTTAAAGAGTTGGGAGATAAAATGGAGAAACTGGATTCCACTATAAAACAACATTCTGATTTTATTAGATATAAATATGACTACTTGCGAGTATTTCACAGCATAGAGCAACATATAGAAAAAATAAAGAAAACGAAAATCAAAAAATTGGAAGGAGACAGAGGGCAATATGATAAAGGGATAGCATATCCATTCCCCTCATCGAAACAAGTATGGCAGAATAATCGTTTAGATTCATTAGATCTTTTTATGGAAAACAACAATGAAAATGTGTCCAGAATAAATGATAATAATATTAGTAACAATCACCATGAATATCAGTCTAATCCTTGTACTTCTGAATCATCACGACATCAAGATCAGAATATTGCGGAACAAAATCCAGTAAGAAGTGAACGGATAAAAAGTTACAATAACAGTAACAATTCTAGAGCAGAAGTAGCTAGTTGCCCAACCACTTATACTAATAATAATAATAAAAATCAGGGTTTTCAGAAATATATGCAGAGGAAGCGATGGAACAGGAAGAGGAATCAGAACAACAGGAGATGACTGAGACAAAACATGAACTAAATGGACCTGATATCATAGAAAACAACAACAACGATTTTACTATTTACAATTTTTCTTCTTTTCAGGTCACACAAGGTTTGGTGGATACACTTTCCAAGGGTTTAACTTTCATACCATCAAGTAGAATGAATTTGGCAGAAACGATTTGCGATCTTAAACTTTTTGTCAGAAAGTTAAATTTGAAACATATTTTTGGAACACAACCAGATCATTTTACGAATGAATTTAGAGTGGCTAGTTGTTACAATCCTCCTTTACACAATACACTGTTCACATTTGAAAAAATATGTGAATTGGATCTGAGGAGGTTAAGTAATAATAATTCTAAATTCATTGACAACTTGAATAAAGAAGAAAGGGATGGTCTGGAATGTTTATTAAAGGCCAACATTAGAATAATGAACCCAGATAAAGGAGGGGGCTTGGTCTTTATGGACAATCCAGATTATCAGCAGCGTATCAGGGATATTTTGAACACTGAGGTATACCAGATAGCATCTCTTAATGAATACAGTAAAGCAAATCAAGTTATAAAAAGCTTCATAAATGAATTATTCATTGAAGCAAGAATTGATATTCATATATTTAATTTTTTGTTCATGTTAACACCTAGAGTCCCAGTAATTTTCGGGGTCCCCAAAATCCACAAAAATTTGTATAATCCCCCATTTAGACCTATTGTGGATGGGAGGAATTCCGCTAGTTATGCATGCGCTAAATTCATTGATTCTATTTTAAAGAAATATGTGACAAAGGAAGAATGGATCATAAAAGATTCCTGGACATTCTTAGAAAGATTAAATAAGTTCGAATATAGAGATGAATACAGCTTTTTGGCAATAGATGTCAAGGAACTGTATACTAGCATTCCGCATGACGAAGGAATAGAATGGGTCACAACTAGAATGCGTCAAAAGCAGGCATCAGAATCTGAAGTAACTCTTGTACAAGAAAAAAGAAGTTATGTACTCACCATAACGTTCCATCTGAGTAGATACTTCATTTGTCTGCAACCTGTAGGGTGTCGGATCCGACCTTGGATCCAATCCGGCAGCTTTCCAAGCTCCAAGATCCGAGCTCCTAGCTCCTCCCCACTACCCATAATCCCCTACTACCAACCACATTACCTCAGATCTTTTTTTGCCTCACCAACTCGAGACAGAAACCAACTCTGAATGATCAGAAAAATTCCCGACGTTCGGGGGATGGCAGGGGGGGTCGGTTGCAGACAAATGAAGTATCTACTCAGATGGAACGTTATGGTGAGTACATAACTTCTTTATCTGAAGTAGTTACTTCATTTGATCTGCAACCTGTGGGACGGAGTCCCCAGCTAACCTATAAGAACCTGGGTGGTCCTTACGGAAGGATATTCCGAAGCACCGCGGAGCCAAAAGAAGCCCTACTCCTGGATATCATAAGCAGTTTGTAATGAGAAATGAACGTATGAGATGAGGACCAGGTAGCTGCTGAACAAATATCATCTACTGGAACCCTAGACCAAAAAAGCTGTTGAGGTAGCTACAGATCTTGTGGAATGAGCACGGACGCCAACCGGAACTGGCTTCCCACATGAAGTGTATCCCAGCATAATGCATTGACAGATCCAATTTGCTACAGTCACTTTAGTAATTGCCTTGCCCATGGCTGACTTTGCATAAGAAACAAACATCTGGTCCGACTTGCGAAACTCTCTAGTCCTGTGCAAGTAAAAACGCAGTTGTCTGTGTACATCCAATTTGTGCAACGTGTACTCGCCTTTGTTGTGAAAATTTGGGAAAAATACAGGAAGATTTATTGATTGATTAATGTTTGATTCTGTAGCCACCTTAGGCAAGAAAGACGGATTAGTCCTTTGGGACACTCTATCTTTGTGAAAGATAAGGTATGGAGGTTTGATACACAGAGCTTGTAATTCCGAAACCCTCTTGGCTGAAGTAATAGCCACTAAGAAAGCCGTTTTCCATGATAAGAACTTAAACGGAACCGAGGCCGCCGGCTCGAAAGGTGGTCTCGTTAAGGCTTGTAAGACCAGAGTGAGATCCCACGGGGGAACCAGTCTTGACAGGTGGTTTTAAAAGAAAAACACCTCTTAAGAAGGTTTTGCACAACTTTGTAGATGCTAAGGAGCCTATGCCGTCCCCCCCGTGAAAATGGGAAATGTCCACCAACTGCACCTTGACTGTGGAGGCACTTGCTCCCTGTCTAAAAAGCAGGGAAAGGAAGTTCAGAATAGTCGGAATAGGGACAGTACATGGGTCCAATTCTTTATCTTTGACCCAGATGGAAAAACGTTTCCATTTACTGTTGTAAAGTTTTCTGGTAGATGGTTTATGAGCCGCCACCAGAATGGCCTTAACGGGGGACGAGATACCGGGAGTCCTAGCCATTAATGGAACTGGATCAACCAAGCAGCAAGTTTGAGATTGACCAGGTTTGGGGTATGGCATCTCGCTGGGTGCGAGATTAGGTCTGGACTGGGATCCAGAATCCATGGGGGAGCCACACAGTGAGACCGCAGAAAGGGGAACCAGATCTGTCGAGGCCAGAATGGGGCTATGAGGATAACTCTGCTCCCCAACCGACAGGCTTTCTGGATGAATTTCATCATAAGTGAAGTGGGAGGGGGGATAAGCATAAAGGAGTCTGGGAGGCCAAGCATGGACTAGAGCGTCTCTGGGGGTCTCCCCTCTGGGGGGAACTATCGCGAAGTACTCGCTGCATTTTGTGTTTAAAGGAGAAGCAAAAAGGTCGCAGCGAGGCTGACCCCATTTGTGGAAGATCTGCTTCGCAACAGACGGATTCAGAGACTACTCATATGGAGTTAGGAACACTCAACTTAGCTTGTCCGCTAATATGTTGGACCATCCTGGAATGTGCATTGCTATCAGAAAGCAGTTGGTGGAAATCGCCCATTCCCACACTCTCATGGCTTCTCAACACAGGGGATAAGATCTGGTCCCTCCTTGTTTGTTTATATACCAGACTACTGACATGTTGTCCGTCTGGATTGCAATAGTTCCTAGGGGAAGAAGGTCATGGAGAGCTTGCAACGCCAAAAGCACTGCCCTCATCTCTAGGACGTTGATATGCAATGCGGTCTCTGGGGAAGTCCACATGCCTTGAACGGATCTGCCTGAACAATGCCCCCCCCACCCGAGGCAAGAAGCGTCCGTGGTCAACATGGCTTTGACTGGGGGAATCACAAAGGGCCTCCCTTCTTTGAGTTCCTGTGCCTGTAACCATCACAGAAGGGAGTCCCTGCACACCCTGCTCAGGGGTATTGGCATGCATAATGGGTGGATCGACAAGGACCATTGGACTTGAAGGGTCCATTGTAATATGCGCATTCGCAGACGGGCACGAAGAGGGAGGCCTGAGGTCCCCCGTTTTCTTTGGCACCAAAAAGAACCTGGAGTAATAACCCAATCCGGACTGGTCTGGGGGTACGGGCTGGATGGCTCTTTTTCTTAGCAGCTTTGAAATCTCCAAAGCCGCTGCCTCCCTCTGATCAGGTGGGACATCGGGGAGACGTCTGATTTTGGGGGGAAGGTTTATGAATGGAATGGAGTAATCTCTGGATATAATCCGGAGCACCCATCGATCTGTTGTAAGGGACTCCCAGTTTGACAGGTGCTCCGACAATCACTCCCTGACTGCCTCCAGAGAGGGACAGTCGGGCAAGCCCTCAGGGCTGTTGTGCGGGTCTGTCTGTGAACGGTTCTCTAGACCCGAAATTACGCGGCCTCCCCCTCTGCCTCTGGGCCGGCGTCCACCTTGTCCTCCTCTGCCTCTAGAGGACGAGTGGTCCGCAGCAGGATGGGATTGCTGAGACTTACAGAACCACAGCTTCTTTTGTCCCCTCTGATTCCTAGAGAAGGATCTTTGGGGATTAGAGAAGCGGACTCCGACGGCAGACAGCGTCTTCCCTTCCTTCTCGCTTTGGACCAGCGTGTCGCGAACAGTTTTGCCAAACAAGGCAGAACCGTCAAAAGGGGCGTTCACGAAGGACGCCTTGAAGGGGTCCGAGAAGTCGCACAGACGGAGCCAGGAGAGACGTCGTAAGATGACCCCGGCTCCACTAGCTCTAGCGGCTCCCTCCGTTGCATGGGAGAGAAGCCGCATAGACTTATTGGAGATGGATTTTAGAGTGGCCATTCGAGTCTCAAAAACCTTTTTGTCTGGGACCGACATGGACTCCGGGGGGTCTGCAGCGTATTCTTTAATCAAGTCTCGCTGTAGCTTAATGGTATGTGCCATATAGTTCAGTGCCCTTATGGAAAAGGTCGCTGAAGCAAACATCCGCTTCCCAATTCAGTTAAGCGCTCGAGATTCCTTATCTGGCGGGTGAACCGAAGAACTCTCCTGCGCAAGTTCTTTCTTGGTGGCCACCGCCACCAACATAGCATCAACGGGAGTTCCTTTGGCCCAAGACGGTCTATCTGTGGGTGGGCTGAGGACTTTATCGGGGCGCCTAGGGATTGGCTCCACGGTGTCGGGCTCCTTCCAAGCCCTGGTGGTTATTAAGTCCACCAGGGGGTCGGCCGGAGGGGACACCCAGGAGGTAGATGGGCCTGCCTCAAAGGCCTCCAGGAACATGGACTCATCAAGGGAGGGCTTTTGGGCTGACCACCCCCCTCTGATACGCAACATTTCCATGATGTCTCCAAAGGAGACATCTTCAGGGGGTGACCTGGGGGAACCCTCCATATCATCTAAGTCTGTGTCTGTGGTAACGGACTCGGGGGAGTCCAGGTGCCTCCTTTTGCACCGATGTTTCCGAGGGACCTCCTCAGTGGGACTGTCCAAAGAGGGCTCGTCCACGGATTGTTGTTCCTCCACGGGAACCAGCTGGAGGGCTTGGGCAGGCTGTCCAGATGGAAGGATGATGGAAGACAGACCCTCGTACAGTGGGGGTACGGGTGGATCTGAAGCCTGGGTTGGAGATCTGGAGGACCTCGACAGTACCCTCTCCACTACCTCAAAAGCCGAAGGAGAGCCACTCTCGCCAGCCTCTGAGAGCAATCTCCTCGGATCCGAGGAAGGGATCGGGGTCGGAGCCGATGCAGTCGGCGCCGAGGCAGAGGTGTGCTCCAACACCAACAGTGCCGAAGACACAGCAACTCCCTCAGATCCGACGCCCAGCCCTCGGCCCCGAGAGCTCGGGTCCGACAGGCTCGAAGGTATAGTCGGCGTCGAAGAGACCACTGCTATCGGCGCCGACAATTCCCCGGGTCCGAAAGGGCCTGTATCCGATGACTCCAAGACCCGAAAACGAGTCGGAGAAGGAGTGATCGGGGCAAATATGGGGGCTGCACTCCCGCCCAGGGGGGGGGAGGCAACAGCATTCCCATCTGCATTTGGGTCTGTAAGAACCGACGCATCATCCGATCCATATCCGCTTCGGAGATGCTTCAGGTTGACCTAGATGAAGTAGTAGAGGCGGGCCTGGAGGGCCACCTCGAAAATCTCGAGGGAGACCTATCCTCCGGCTCCGGTGAAAAACAGGGCGAATGGCGCCGAGAGGAGGGGGATCCGGAGATCCTCGAGGGAGACTTAGGTAGTTTCGCTGGTGGAGCCGAAGGATGAATTTCGGCCCGCCTTTTGTGGGACTTATGTCCTTCCTTATCCTTGTGCCTCTTCTCTTTAAGGGAAGAGGCACTAGTTTCCCCAGAGCTCAAACCCGATAGAGCTAAGGGGATAGGCGGCGCCGAAGCTGTCGAAGCAGCTGGAGCCCGGATGGGAGAGGAAGAAGAAGCCGACTCCTGGGGGAGCTTTCCCACCAGGATCAGCTTGTTCTTCCTATCCCAAAGTGCCCGGGGGTTAAAGGCCACGCAGATCTGGCAGGCCTCTGACAAGTGTGTTGCCCCCAGGCACAAAACGCACTGAGTGTGGCCATCAGCTGGAGAAAGCTTGTGGCCACACTCAGTACATTTTGAAAAAATGGTCTTAGGCCCTTCCGACATCATTCACACACACACACCCAAACACTAGGAGGGGGAGGGGAGTAAAGAAAAGCTAGTAATTAATTTAACAGAAAAGGGACCAAAAATTAGCACAAGAAGCAGAAAAGGGAACTAACATACACACAACAACAACTTTGATTAGAAAAAGTTGGTTTAAAACCAGCAATGATCTCACCCAGCCAGGAGCTCTTCACAAGGAAGTTTCTTCAGCCGCGGCAAAAAACGATCTGAGGTAATGTGGCTGGTAGTAGGGGATTATGGGTAGGGGGAGGAGCTAGGAGCTCGAATCTTGGAGCTTGGAAAGCTGCCGGATCGGATCCGAGGTCGGATCCGACACCCCACAGGTTGCAGATCAAATGAAGTAACTACTTCAGATTGTTGGATATAATATTATCATATAACTTTATCCTTTTTGAAGATCAATATTATGTACAAAAGAAAGGTGTAGCAATGGGATCACCATGTGGTTCAAGCTATGCAAATATGGTGATGTCATATTGGGAGTGCAAATATGCTTTCTCGAATACTCTATTTCAAGAAGTAGTGAAGTTTTATGTCAGATTTATAGATGATATATTCATAATAATTCATGGCGCCAAACAAATAGCAGAAAATTTAGTATCCATGTTGAATCATACATCTGAATTTTTGAACTTCACATACACATTTGATATTTCATCTATATCATATTTGGACGTAAAGGTGATAAAGAATAGTCATTTAAAACAATATGAAGCTCTAATATATAGGAAGCCTACATATTCTAATAAATTTCTGCATTTCTCTAGTTCACATCCATTCTATCAGAAACGTTCAGTGCTCAAAGGACAATTTGTCCGAGCAGCAAGAATGATAACAACAGATGAAAAATTCGAAGAAGAATGCAGAAATTTAACGTCCATGTTTCTTAATAGAGCATATCCATTCAATCTGATAGAAGATATAATGAATGAAGTTATAATAAAAAGAAGGAATGGGTTCTACACACCTATTTTAAATAACAAGAGTAATGGAAATGAAGAGAGTTTGATTCATAGCAATGAAGGAATCATAGAAGTATACAAACAAGGGGGGCTCATAGAACAAGAGGTAAAGTTTACTTTAGCATGTATCATGAATTTTTGGTCTTATTCAACACAAATAAAAGGAATAATTCTGAAAAGTTGGGATTTATTGAAGGAAGATGCTGGTTTAAAATCAGTGTTCAATCTTACACCTAAATTTGTATGGAGGAAAACAAATAGTTTTAAATTCCACTTTCAAAGGCAGAAAGATATATTCATAAGAAATCCGGGCATGATGCAATGAATTGCCCATTTTGCTATATAATAGATACAGGTTACAGTATTGATATTAATGGTTATAAAATTTATTTAAAGGGGAGATACAATTGTAACACAAAGGGAGTAGTGTACATAGCAAAATGCCAAGGTTGCCCATCATTTTATGTGGGCAAAACAGACCGTAGGATCAGAGGTAGAATCGCAGAACATCTGAGAAGTATTAATCAATTAAAAGAAGAGAATGCTTTAGCCAGGCATATCAAAATGAATCCTGAACATAAATTTAAGTTCAAAATCATACAACAGGTCCATCAAAACACAAGAGGGGGACCTATTGGTCTATTTTTGGAAAAGTTAGAACTTTTGTGGCAATAAGGCTTAACGCATGTTTATATCCAGGCCTTAATGAAAAATGTTCCATCAGCTGTTTATTAAAATTGAAGAGTTTGGAAAGGTAAAATATAGTTCATGTATACTTTACCATATATAAAAATATTTTATAATAGTATATATGGAATTACTGAAATAATTTAAGGATTTACATATGGTTAGTTTTATTTAATAATTTTAAATATTTAATTTATAAGCAATATATCATACGCACAATTAAATATTTGTGAATTTGTATATTTCTTTCTATTGTATATTATTTTGGATATATTTGGATTTATACATAAGAAAGGTCTCCCGTATATGGGAAATGGATTTATAAATATAGATAATAAATGCAACCTAAATGTAAACATAAATTTTTTCAGGAGGATATTATTTTATTAGTAGTATGATCACTTCCACTTTGTAAACGTTTGCATATTTAGTGTTTTTAAAAATATGAGAAGAAATCTCTGGACTCCTGTCATTAAATATATAATTTGTAAGTTAGTTGAAACTAGAGGCTTATTATTATATAAAAAATATTTCATTATAAATTAAAAACAGCGATCGACATAAATAATTCACTTGTAGTTTTTAAATTAATGAATCCATGAAAAAGTAATACTTTTCATGGGCATGTTTATTTATATATTTTAGCTATCATGATATTTGAATAATATTCTGGGCATCTGTCATCTTTACACAGAATACACTAACAGTTCGGAACACTGCTACACCATTATAAAAGCATTGGTGTTCAAGTTTTTGATAAAACATATACACATATACATTTTTTCATACATATATTTTTACTATATATATGTATTTTTGAATATTGAACATGAGGTATTCAAGTATAATTAAGGTTGTTACTCCATCGTTTTTTTCCCTTATTAAGGGATGTTCAAGGTTTCTCCAATAGTGCACATGTTTAAAATGTATTTATTTATGTTGAATAATTTTTAATAATAGCATTTTTTATGAGTCAATCCTAGTCTTTATGATGTATTTCATTTCATTTCATTTTATTTTATTTAACGTATTATATTAACGTATTTTTTGAAATGCAATGGAGGTGAATATAACTTTAAAATTCATCATGATTTGGTGCGTAGTTTGGCGCCAAAATTTGAATTGAATTTATATAAGGGTCACCTGTAATGAACTGTTGTTTTTCTGAAGAAGTTTTACTATAGAGTAAGGCGAAAAACGTGTGTAAAAAAAGTGCGTTTAAAAGTTATTAAAGCGGTTTGTTTCTAAGTACGACTTTTCTGAAACTTTTCATCAGTTTGTTCGTGTTTTGAAGTAAATTTTAAGCTGTTGAAGAAGGTGTTTCGTTTGTTGAGGAAGTCACTGTGATCATCGCACTGTGCTGACCTGGGCCTGTAATCTGTGATGGACTGTATGCCTTGCCACATTCACCTTGAGTCTCTAAGGTCATTGAAGTGGCTCTGGATCTTCTGACCATATGCCCTTTTTGCTGTTTTTAGTCTCTTGTTCAGGTTTGCTCTGACTGACCTGAGGGCACCCTTATCCCCCCGACTTGAAGGCTGTGTTGCATGCCCTCAGGAGCTCATACACTTCACTTGTAAGTCAGGGTTTCTGGCTGGCATGTATGATGATGTTCTTGGTGACTGTCAAGTCATCTATACACTTTTGTCTGAATCCTACTACTGACTCAATGTACTCTTCCAGGCTGGTGTACTAATCTGCAGTGGTGGCTTCTTTGAACATGTTCCAGTCTGTACATTCAAAGCAATTCTGAAGTGCAGAGATAACGTCTTCTGGCCAGACTCTTATCTGCTTCTTGGATGGTATCTCTCTGATTAGTAATGGTTTGTAGGCTGGAGTCAGCATAATGGATAGATGATTCAAATTACCAAGTTGTGAGCAGGGCTTTGCCCTGAACGCCTGTTTGACATTGATGTACATATTATCTAGTATGCTGTCACATATGGTGGCAAAGTCTATGTGCTGGTAGTACTGCAGTAGAACTGTTTTCAGATTAGCCTGGTTAAAGTCACCAGCTATGATATGGACACAATTATGATTTTTATTCTACATTTTGCTGATTGACTGGTATAGTGTGGCTAGTGCTTCATTTGTGTTCACTCTTGGAGGAATATATACAGCTGAGATGATAATAGCCAATAATTTCCTTGGCAGGTAAAAGGGTCTTCATTTTACTGTCATGAACTCTATATTCTCAGAGAAGTGGGTTGAGACTTTCTTGCAGTTTGACCACCAGTTGTTTATGTAAATACCAGTTGCTAGTTTAAGTACAGCACAGTCCTTTAAGTCATTCCTAGAAGAAAACAGATAATTAGTCACACACACACACACACACACACACACACACACACACACACACACACACACACACACACACACACACATACACACACACACACACAATCATGCTCTTCATCATCCTCAGCAGTAGGTTACAAAGATGCAGGATTTAGACCAGGACAGCATATGATAGGACTAGATGGATCAGAGAGAAGACTAAGTTCATATTTAGTTAGACGTGCAATCAAGAGGGGTTGAGTTTTCATTTTAAGTAAGAGAGATGATACAGAATGAGGGTCAGCTACCATAAAATCATGACCAAGCACCAGTGATTGTTCAAGATTGACTAGAATGGCAGCAGCAGCCACTGCCCTTAAACATGGTGGAAAGCCCTTTGAACAGAATCAAATGCTGTACTATATAAGCTAATGGACGATAGTTGTCCCCATGTTTCTGTGCAAACACTCCCTGAGCAAATCCATTAATTTCATAACAAAAGAAATTGAAAATCTTTCCATAATCCGGTAGCCCTAAAGCTGGGGCAGTAGCTAAAGCTTGCTTTAAATGCTGAAATTAATTTTCCTCTTTACTATCCCATGGGAGGGGCTCTAGTGTATCTTGTTTTAAAAGACTTCTCAAAGGTTTAGCAATTTCTGCATAGTTAGGAATCTACTGTCTGCAATATCCAGTCATACCTAAGGAAGATCTACGCGGACACTAAGTAACTGGACATGGGGCTTTAGCTATTGCCTCAATATGAGATGGTAACATCTGCCTGCTACCCTGAGATATCAGATGACCAAGATAATGTACCTGAGATGACCACAGCTATAACTTTTCTCTCTACATCTTATTTCCTTTTTCTGCAAGGATAGTTAAAAGATGTATTGTATCCTGCCGACACTGCTAAAAAGAATCAGATGCTATTAGTAAATCATCTACATGTTGCACTAACACAGATCCACCTGGAAATGTCAAATCTTCCAAATCTGTTTTTAGAATTTGAGAAAATAATGCAGAAGATTCAGTGTATTCCTGTGGTAACTCTGTCCATGTATACTGCTGTCCCTTATAAGTAAAGGCAAACAGAAACTGACTTTCAGGGTGGATAGGTATAGAAAAGAATATTGAACACAGATCTATCACAGAAAAAAATATTTTGCTGTAAGTGATATGCAACCCAGTATTGTTGCTGGATTTGGAACCACAGGAAAAGTTGGCATTTGCACTTAGCAATTTTTGATTTCCAGGTGGGCCATGGATACTT
The DNA here is from genome assembly GCF_019279795.1 of Protopterus annectens. Lineage (NCBI taxonomy): Eukaryota > Metazoa > Chordata > Ceratodontiformes > Protopteridae > Protopterus > Protopterus annectens. The sequence continues at coordinate 515,559,606 of NC_056730.1, read as the reverse complement.
GAAGTGCCATTGAGATAGCATGTTCTGTGCAGCGATTTGGTGGATATGCAAACTGGAATGGATCTAAGGCTGCAGGGAGACTGGATGTTATATGGTCCTTGACCAGCCTCTCAAAGCACTTTTTTCTACTACCAATGTGAGTGCTAGATAGTCATTTAGGTCTGATGGTGTGGACTTTTTGGGATAGGTATTATAGTTATAGTTTTAAAGCATTTGGGTACGATAGCCTGACTTAGTGAGATGTTGTAGATATCTATAAGAACATGTATCAGCTGATCAGTGCATTCTCTAAGCACCCATTCCAGGATGTTGTCAGGTCCAGCTGCCTTCCTTAGGTTAACCCTGAGCAAAGTTCTTCTAACATCAGTAGGTTTGAGATGTAGTACTTCATCCCTTTGATTGGTAGGAGTTTTCATTGCAGTTGTGTTACTTCTTTCCTCAAACCTGTTGAAGAAGGTGTTTAGTTTGTTGAGGAAGTCACTAGTGTCATTGCACTGTGCTGATCTGGGCCTGTAATCTGTGATGGACTGTATGCCTTGCCACATTCACCTTGAGTCTCTAAGGTCATTGAAGTGACTCTGGATCTTCTGACCATATGCCCTTTTTGCTGTTTTTAGTCTCTTGTTCAGGTTTGCTCTGGCTGACCTGAGGGCTTCCTTATCCTCCTGACTTGAAGGCTGTGTTGCATGCCCTCAGGAGCTCATACACTTCACTTGTGAGTCAGGGTTTCTGTCTGGCATGTATGATGATGTTCTTGGTGACTGTCATGTCATCCATACACTTTTGTATGAATCATACTACTGACTCAATGTACTCTTCCAGGTTGGTGTGCTAATCGGTAGTGTCGGCTTCTTTGAACATGTTCCAGTCTGTACATTCAAAGAAATCCTGAAGTGCAGAGATAACTTCTTCTGGCCAAATCCATTTCTTTCATAACAAAAGAAATTGAAAATATTTCCATAATCTGGTAACCCTAAAGCTGGGGCAGTAGCTAAAGCTTGCTTTAAATGCTGAAATAAATTTTCCTCTTCACTATCCCAAGGGAGGGGCTCTGGGGTATCTTGTTTTAAAAGACTTCTCAAAGGTTTAGCAATTTCTGCATAGTTAGGAATCTACTGTCTGCAATATCCTGTCATACCTAAGGAAGATCTATGAGGACACTGAGTAACTGGACATGAGGCTTTAACTATTGCCTCAATATGAGATGGTAACATCTGCCTGCTACCCTGAGATATAAGATGACCAAGATAATGTACCTGAGATGACCACAGCTATAACCTTTCTCTCAACATCTTATTTCCTTTTTCTGCAAGGATAGTTAAAAGATGTATTGTATCCTGCCGACACTGCTGAAAAGAATCAGATGCTATTAGTAAATCATCTACATGTTGCATTAACACAGATCCACCTGGAAATGTAATATCTTCCAAATCTGTTTTTAGAATTTGAGAAAATAATGAAGAAGATTCAGTGTATTCCTATGGTAACTCTGTCCATGTATACTGCTGTCCCTTATAAGTAAAGGCAAACAGAAACTGACTTTCAGGGTGGATAGGTATAGAAAAGAATGTTGAACACAGATCTAACACAGAAAAAAATATTTTGCTGTAGGTGATATGCAACTCAGTATTGTTGCTGGATTTGGAACCACAGGAAAAGTTGGTAATACTGTACTGTTTAAAGCCCTCAAATCTCGCACAAACCTATAAATATCTTGTTCTTGTTTTTTCACAGGCAGAATAGGAGTATTATAAGGGCTTTTAGCTGGCACTATTATTTGTTGTATCAAGGAGAGAATTAAGACCATTATTGCTGGTATTTCTGCACTTGCTAGCTGTTTTCACTGTTTTTTGTTGGTTATTTTTGCATTTTGACTGCAATTTTTGACTATTTTTCAACCTCTGCATTTAACTTGTGTTCTGAGTACTTGTCCTCTGTAGGATAGATTAGCCACAGATTATACTGTGTCTAGTTCTGCTTGCATTTGAATTCAGCACTAATCCCCAGCAAACTTTTCCTGGAGAGGGCCTTCTGCACTCTTGTGGCAGGAGGTGTGTGGCTAGAGACCCATCTGTTGAAGCTTGTTGGTCTAGGGCTCTGTTCTGAGCTTTTTATTGGCTATTTTGCCCACCAGTAAGTTTTTTTCATTTATTTTAAAAGCTGCGGGTTTGCGAGATGCGCACTGCCTCACACTATTGTGCACTAATTTGCAGTTGCAATTACTGCTGGTGGGTATATATGCATTAAATTTTCTCTTACCTGTGGTCTGTTCTCCAGTAGGACATTTTTACTGTTGTGCTTCCCTATTGGACTACAGTACAGCCTCTGAGCTACCCTTTCTAGTTTTTCTCATCTATACTAGTGGACTACCCTCTCACAGGGCCCACAACTGGTCATTTCTGGTCAATCCCTGTTACCAACCACACCTGTTACTTAGCACTATGGAAGAACAATACCCCACCATTTCTCCTGCCTACATGGTTGAATTAGGCATACAGAGACAATGTAGCAATTGCTTCATGTACACTGACAACCCATTTCTTTTACAATACTCCAACTCAACATGCAAGAGGTGTAGCTACAATGAAAAACATAGAATCAAAGCTCCTTCACTCACCAGTCAGTATACCTGACCCTAAGCAGGTTATCAGCACTCACATCTCACCATCATCACCTACCACACAACCAACACATAACCCCACATATGTGGAGGTCCTCTCTAAAAACCTACCTAAAGCACCAAGACCTCCCAAACACAAGCACGCTGCAAATAGTTCACTTGCAGATAAACAAAGTACACATAAAACCAGACACGCCAATTTCTCACCAAGTAAGACATTAAGGCGTAACACAAAACCAAATGTACTAGTCATAGGTGATTCTAGTGTGATACACACTGATGTGCCACTTACCAGGTTGGATGAGGAAAAAGTCATGGTTAGTTGTCTGTCTGGTGTCAGGATCCAGAACATCAAACACGCACGCAAGTCTCTCAGTAGCAAGTACTGTTATGACTCTGTCATAGCACATGTTGGTATGAGCAACTTGAAATGTACCTCTCTGGATTATATGAAAAGAGACATGACTAAGCTCTCTGATTATGCCTAGAATGATGCTGCAATACAAGCAAGATGATTGACTGCAACAGTTGGCTTAGTTTCTGGTGTCATTCTAAGTGGATCCAGTTCCTGTCAGCCTGGGATGATATGGCTGTTAGACCTCAATGCTTTGCCAGAGATGGTGTTTACCTGTCACCCCTAGGATTTTGCCTTCTGTCGAAGGCTCTTACCTCAATGCAAAAAATATAGTATCATTCCTTCCAGTAAAAGTAATGTTCCTGCTAACTACCACATCAATAGCAACACCTTAAGGATGCACTCAGTGGTGACAGACCTGGGCATACAGGTTGACAACAACCTTACGTTTGACCACTATATCTTCACAGTGGTAAGAAGGGCATTCTATATTGCTCATCTCATAAGAGCACTGACTCTAGGAAAAAAAAGAAGTTATAATCTCCCTGTACTCTTCCCTCATCAGGCCAAAAATTGAGTACAACGCTCCTTTTGGTATGTACCTTTCCAAGCACCTGCAGCAATTGGAGAAACCACAAAGGTTCCTCACAAGTAAAATTCAAGGTCTTCAGCACCTGTCCTTTAGGGATTGTCTGAAATCACTGTCACTTTATTCTGTTTCATACAGATTACTCAAAGGCAATTTCTGTCTTGCATACAAGACAATCTTTGACCCTGATTTACTGGAAATGCTGCATATCCATAAGTCAAATGATACACAGGTTACTCTCTCTAAAGACCTTAACCTCATATGTGACATTAATAAAACCTGCTGGAAAGGCAGATTTGTCTTCCAGAGGTTAACACACCTTTGAAACAGACTCCCACTTCATGGTAAACATTGTACCTCTCTTGACCCTTTTCAAACGCAATCTGGATGGTTGGAATCCGTTGGATGGATGACCATAAATTCACCCCAGGGTTCCACTTGTGTCCCTCTTGGACAGGGGCAATAGGTGCCGATCGTGGAAATAAAGGTAAGAACTTGCCTAGGCTTGTAATGGCCCTAGGACCTTTAGGCTAGTAACTTCCTATGATCCTCCCCCCAGTGCCTTTTTAGGCACTGACACAAGTACAAAATTAGTAATTGCAAATTATTCCTCAAAAACCAACTTCAAGGTCATGCTGCTAAACGCTAGGAGTCTAAACCTAAAACTGCACTCGTTGGAAGCTACCCTTACCTTAGAGAATGCTGACATCTGTGCTGTCACATAAACCTGGTTCAAGGCTGTGGAAAATCTCGGCCATACCGGGTTGCAATACCTTCCACCAGCTCAGACCATCAAATGAGAGCAGGAAATCCAAAGGAGGAGGAGTATCAATCTTTATTAAAGACAAATACTCCTTCAGATTGGTAAGACTAAATGAGTCCCTCAAACTACTCCAAGTACAACTATCTGTAGGTAAAACTCCTCTCCAAATTATTGCAGTTATAGGACTCCCTGCAAGAACAGGACAACCACAATGCCTACCTGGACCTCCTGGAGTCCCTCAATATACCACCAAACACTCTGGTTTGAGGAGACTTCAACTACCCATCAATAAATTGGTCTAACTACACCTGTACCAACACACTTGCCCAGAGATTCTTGAACTTTGTAAACTCTAATGACCTGGATCAGTTAGTGAACACCCCAACTAGGGGTTCAACTATTCTGGGTCCAGTACATACGAACATGGTTGCACCACCCCAAGTGTACAGTCATCTCTAGTGAGATCTGATGATAGGTCAGTCACATTAGAAGTAACAGTAGCATCTGACCCTTCCCCAGCTAGAACCAGACTAAAGAATTTCTCCAAAACAAACTATAACAAGACAATATTACTAATTTCATAGCCCCTACCCCTACTGATGGCAAGGATACCTGTGCCAAGGTTTATACCAAAGCCTTGTATAAACACCTTCATAGCTGCATTGACTCATCTGTACCCAACAGGATAAAAGTAAGTTTCTCATGTAAGAACAAATCTGTTTGGTGGATATCTGCCATAAGCAGGCTATGTAACAGGAGAACTCAAAGGACTCCCTCCTTGGCCTAAATAAGCAAATAAGACACCTAGTGAAAAAATCCAAAGCTGACTATGGATCTAAATTGGCCACCCTAGTCAAGGGTAACTGGCATTCTTTGGCTATGCTCACAACTTCAAAGGAAAATCCCAGATTTGCACAGAACTTGTAAATGGCACCACATACACTAAATCTGGTGATACTGCTAACCTGCTGGCAGATAAGTTTAGTGAGAATTTCTCCTCCCTGTCTCTACCCAATGTACCACAAGACATTCCTCCTACATGTCCTCCTACAGAAATCTCTAAGGAACAGGTCCTTAAAGCCCTTTCAAGGATAAAAACACAGCCTCTATGGGACCAGACAACATCTCTGGCTGTGTCTTAAATTGCTTAAAGCAAGAGTAAACTGTACCTCTGAGTACCCTCTTTAACTACAGTTAAAGCACTGGGTATGTTCCTGCAGACTGGTAAACTGCCACTATCATCCCCCTCCACAAAGCAGGTTCCTCTGTTGACCTCAGCAATTACAGGCCCATAAGTCTGACCAGCATCATATGCAAGGCCATGGAGAGAATCAGCATGGACCTTATCAACAAGGATATAGGAGACCTCCAAACACTAGACCCATCCCAGTTTGGTTTGTCAAAGGGAGAATATGCCTCCTAAATTTGGTGTACTTCTTTGAGACAGTCACCAAAGCCCTGGATGAAGGTAAAACTGTGTACACTGCCTATTTAGACCTAGCAAAGGCCTTCAACACCATTCTCCACTCAGGTATCACTGATGAACATACCCAACCAAACGTAAACCAGTATATAGTCAGGTGGTTGTAAACTGGCTCATCAATAGAACACACACAGTTAAATAGGGGACTCTTCGTCCACCTTAAGACCAGTAACCAGTGGAGCACCACAGGGCTCAGTGGTGGGGCCCCTATTGTTTGGTGCTTACTTTTCAGAAGTTCGGGTCAAAACAAAGGGTGTGTGGCTAACAATGTTTGCAGATGACTGCAAACCGGTCATTATTACTGAATCCCCTAGTGACATTGAGACCCTCCAAGAAGGTCTTATTTAAACTAGCGATTGGTGCCAAAGTCATGGACTCAGGTTAAACCCTAAAAAGTGCATCATCATCCCCTTTGGCAAGGGAGACACCCCTGCAAAATAGCATATTAACAACAATACCTTAAGTACCCAACCTGTAGTAAGAGATCTGGGCATACAGGTTGAAAGCAACCTCTCCTTTGACCATCACATTTCCACAGGGTAAAGAAAGCCTTTTATGTTGCCCATCTCATCAATAAGGGCATTGCCTCCAGAAAAAAAACATGTTATAACCCCTGTACTCCTCCCTTATTAGAACAATTATAGAGTGCAATGCACCCTTTGGTATGTACCTTATCAGGCACCTCCAACAATTGGAGAGACCTCAGAGGTACCTTACAAATAAAATTCAAGGCGCCCAACACCTGTCCAATGTTGACAGACTAAAATCCTTGTTATCATACTCTTTGTCATAAAAACTGCTCAGGAGTGATCCCTGCCTCGCCTATAGGGCAACTGTAGATCCTGCCCTGATGGAAATGCTACATGTTATCAAGACAAATGGTACTCACTGCACCCACTCTAGTGATCTCAACATGAGAAATTAAATTAACAGAACCTGCTAGAAAGACAGGTTCATTTCCCAGAGGCTCCCCTACTCTGGAATAAGCTTCCAATCCTAGTAAAATAGAGCCCTTCACTGACCCTTTTGAAGCATAATCTGCATAACTGGATGGGAAATTGCAAATTCACCCCTGGGGTTTCACCTGTGCCCCTTCTGGACACAGGCAGCAAATGGTGAGTCAGGTCTACTAATAGCATCATTAAAAGTGGGACAAAAACTTGGCTAGGTTTGTAAGGCCCTCAGGGCCATTAGACTAGTAACTTCCTATGATGATTCCCTGCTCTGCTTCTGGTTTCAGTGGATACTGCGGAACTCTAGGGAGAGGTTTGGATGGATTACATTTTATTTTTGCTAGTTCTGCAGATTTTAATATAAAAACCGTCAAACCAGGAAAAAAAGAAGTCACACAGATAAACATAGCTACAAAAAGCAGGAAATGGCTGTTAGATTCAAATAAATCCACTTTAATACACACAGGTATAGGTTCATAGGTTCAAAGGTAGGTACTAGGCTATCTGCCCGAGGGCATTTATAAGCCTAGCCAGAGTGTGTCTGCTTTCGCCTCCCCATTGACAAATTAACTGATCCTCTGTCAAGCAGAGCCAATGAAGTGATCCCAGGGGTCTATAGGTTCATAGATAGGTATAAGCGCTTTTGTTCCAAAAGTGTTTAAACAGGAACTTCTGGTGTACAATAAGTAGTACAATCCAGTTTGCATAATAGGTCTCTCCCTAACAAATTTACCAGTGCAGCTGTACTCAAAAGGAAGGAATGCCTTTTTTCAATCAGTCCTAAAGCACTGGGTATAGGTTCTAAAACAGGATAAGTAACAGTAGCATTTGTTACTCCAACTGCCTTTACTTTATGTTTTGATACTGGTATCGGACTATCTGAGGTAACTTTTAATTCAGACCTAGTAACTCCAGTATCCACCAAGAAAGGAATTTTCTTTGAATTTATTTCTACCTTAATATAGGGTCCCTTTAGATCTACTGGCAGAACAGGATTAAGATTTATTTTTGTTTTATTATTCTGACATAGTCAGTATGATGATTCCTGACTCCTTCCAGTTTGAGAAGGTAATGGAGGAAATGCAGCATTGTTATAATTTGGCTGCCATTCAGTCCAGATATCTTGGACTCTCTGCATTCACTTGTGTGGGCACTCTCCTTTCCAATGTCCTGCTTCTTCACAACTGAACCAAGATCCATCAGATGATTCAGGAGGGGCACTGCCAGCTCATAGTTGCCAACCAGCTGCACCTTCCTCCCCTTAAGCCAGACTCTTACTAAACCCTCTAGCAATTCCTCTCCCCCTTCCCCTGCCTATGCACCATCCCCTTGGGGCTTCTAACTGTCTTGTTTGCAAAGTTATCAGCTTATTCTCAGTATCCTTTCTCCATTTTTCCTGATAATCAGTACAGTGATTTGCAGCACTTAGTAAAGACTCCAAGTCCTTTCTCTGTAGGTGTATAAGCACTTGCTTTATTTGATTTTGTACAGGGGCTTGCAAACCTTGCACAAAAACAGCTGCAGTAGCTGTCTTAGCCTGCTCTTCTGGATCTGCTATTCCTGAATGTCTAGCAAACACTGTTTTAGGATGACTCAAATAATCTGCAGGGGCTTCCCCTTTATTTTGCTTAGATGCTGTATCTTAGACCAATCTGTCATAACTTGACACACTTATGTAACTTTATTTAACAATGCTGTTCTTTTGTCTGTTAGCACATTGCCTGTGAAAATAAAATCTGTTATTTCAGCCTTTTCAAGTAACTGTTTTCTTATTTCATCTGAAGCAAGTACCCAAAGCAGCTGGTTTAAATCTGTCAAAGAAGGGTTATAACATTATTTTATAGTTTTTAATTCCTCCTAAAGCCTTAACAGATCTTCTCTAATATTTGGAAAACATTTGGACATAGTATGCATATCAGCAGGGGGTCCAAGGATGATGAACAAGCTCTCTGTTATTAGCCACCAATATTTCTCTAACAAGTTCCAAAAGATCCTCTGCAGAGGTAACAACCTCTTGTCCTACCCTGTAGTGTGAGCATGTGTGGTGGGCTATGGGTGTATCAAATGCTAGTGCTCCTGTCGGAGAGGTAAAGGCTTGTTGGAAATGAGAAGGAGAAGAAAAAACCTCCCTGACTGCAGATGAGTGTTCTGAAGGTGAGGGCAGAACAGGGGAACTAGGTTGAGATTTAACAGTACCACACTGACCTGGTGTCTACTGAACAGTTGTCCAAAATGCAGGGGTCTGAGAAACAGCAGAATCTTGCACAGGAGCCACCCGCACTAGTAAATGTGGTGGGAGTGCAGTAGCTACTGGAGGATTATCATCTTCTTCTGAAGTCTCTGCTTTTTAGCCATCCCCAGTTTCTTCCAAACCTGCTAAGACAGGATAAACTGATACCTTTTTACTGGACTATACTGCCTTCTTAACCTCTTTCACCTGTTATCGCAACTTCTTATTAGTATCCTGTAATCCTCTTAATCCTGATTCCTTTTCCCTTTCAAGAGCTTCAGTATACCAAGAATAAAATACTGCCCGTTGTTCCCACTTATCTTGTTTATTTTTTTTTCAAGCATACCCTTCATATTCTCTAATTTATTCTTATTATAAGTTTCATTTAATGGAAATACTTCACCAGAGCATGTTTTAGTAAACTGAAACCACTTATTCAAATACTTAAAACGTCCTTTCCATAACTGCGGTACATAAAATATGCAAGTGTTCCTTTTAGAGGGATTTGATCCTGCCTGCTTAACTTTGTTCCCATTTTACCTATTAAGATTTACCTTGTAGATCCAGGATCCTGGTAATTCAGAAAAGAAAAATTACTACATCAATTCCCACACCATTCAGGGAGGAAAGGGAAGGGATTGTGTCACTGTGCATTGACAAAGGAAAGGTTTAGATCAGCTTTTTCCCACAGCACCTCCTTTCTTTCATCTCATCACGAGCTCAATATTTACAGCCCCAAAACTGCTATCAGAATAATGGGGTGGATGGGTACTCTGTCCAAAACTGACCACATTTTTGGACTCTCTCGTGGTACTTTCATACAGTCACACTTAGTCCCAACATGCTATGGCCTCATGAATTTGGTTAATCCACACACACACACACACACACACACACACACACACACACACACACACACACACACACACACACACATCTATTCATACACACACACACACACACACACACACACACACACACACACACATGCATGCTATAGGCTCATGAACTTTATACACACACACACACACACACACACACACACACACACACACACCTACAGTATGTCCCAGCATGCTATATGCTCATGAACTTAATTTAACTTTAACCTCTCTTTCTCTCCCTCTTTCTTTTCACTCATACATTAAACACAAAACATCTCTCATGTCTCTTACCTTTTAATCTTGCGGGTAATGCCCTCAACACAAGGTGCCTCCTTGTGCAAACTTTCTCTTTTGTTTTATGTGCATACACATTACTATATTTTTCCTTATTTTCTGTGGGGGTCCTCCCACTATTACTTTACATATGCCTAAAAAGCAAACTCAGTCATTCAACAAAACAGTTATTCACTCATTCCACTTTTTTAACTACAATTATCTAAAAGAAGAAAATATTTTCCACAAATCCATTTTTCCCCATTTTTAGTCTAGCATGTTTGCACACCCTGAATAGTTAGGTATCAAAATCTCTGACTATTCCATACAAAGCAGCATAGAATTCACACTATAATTTTCTGTGCTGGGCCCTAGTAATTTATTCCACACTGTCCTGCAGCAATATCATAGTTTAGAATCCGAGTCATGGCACCAAATGTTAAAACAGAAATAAATAACAAAGAGTTTTGCCTTTTAGTTGAGAGTCAAGAATAATGCTTTATGATGCACAAAGTACTTGTTTATTTCATAAATAGCACTGGAAGACTGCCTACTAAAATTTTCAGATCAGTCTCAAAGAATAAAGGAAAATACTTAATTTATACACTTTTTCTTATTAATTTCATGCAAGCAGAACTTTAACGTAACATAGCTTTTAACAAATAATATTTTTAAATATTTTATGTCCTCATGATCCTCACTTAGAAACCCACATAAACACTTGACAATATGCCATTTAAAACATAGACCACCCATGCTTTAAGAGTTATTGGCTTGCAACTTTTTAACATTTAGTACCAGTGCACACTATCTCATTGACACACTTGCAAAGACTCATCCCTCAGTCTGAGAATGCCAGTATGTACTGTTGGTTAATCTGGTTTCCATGGATACCTGACACTTTTAAACATAACATCCCTTAACTCCTTCAGCATTTACTTTGCCTTCAACTATCTGTCAGTACAGAGAGGATACAATTGTAAGACACTTAAAATATAAAGCTACTACTTATGTGAAACTATATCTTGCATAATTATGCATCTATTCTTCATTTTGCTTTTACCATAAACACATTATAAACATTTTATTTGACTCATTTGTGAAGAGAATACAAATTAATGTGCACTTTATGAAGAATTAACATGAGACATAATAACCTTCCATAAGAGGATGCTTAACTGTGTCTAAAGAAGTGGTATAGCAGATAAGATTGAAAGCTAATAACAGGGTTTAAATGGGGGTATTAATAAATGTGTACTGAAATTAAATGCCTGTTGATTGGTATTTGAAATTGAGGGTTGGGTTAAATAAGTGTATTTGTTTTTGTTACATTTTTTCTGAAAAAGTCTGATATTAAAGGTAAAAGTGCATAATGTTTTTCACCAAGTCTAAAGATTAATTTCTTTCTAGTTTTTACATATAGACCTCATACTTGAATGAAATTCACCTTCATTAACACTTGTGTGAATCACTGGGAAATGTTTTTTTCCTCAGTCTCTTTTTTTCTTCAATCTAACACTTTCAGAATTGCTTAAGCATCAAAATACTGACAAAAGTTGACAAATTTATTGTTTTGAAGACTAAATGTACACTGTAAAATAAACTTTCAGAGATGGGGAATTTACTGTAAAGATCTCTCTGTAATGTTAAGTAAAATAATCCTGCTGGTTTCCTTGTCAGGTTCACAAAAAGAAAAGTTTGTGTGATATCCTATAAATGCTGCACAGCCCAGTGAAATCTCTGGATATGCTCCAGAAATTAAATTAGTATTGTAAATCTCAGTTCCCTCATTTTAAGTTCACAAGAAAATCGAAAAAAAAAAAAAAAATGAGCGGGCAACGGATTCTTCAACACTTTATTTTCATTAGCGCTTTCACTGACCCCAATGCATCAGCTTCTTCAGACTGAGTACAAAAACCCACTCACAATCTCATAGTTTAAAAATTCCCATAAAACTCAAAGCCAATAGACAAACGGCCACAATCAAGATGTCATCTTACAAGTTTTGAATTAAAGCAAAATGACCAATTTTTAAAAGCTTAAATTCTATATACTATGAAAATCGCTACCAATGAAAAGTTAAAAACATTTACAAACATTACTTTAAATTGCCCATTAAACATATTCTTCCAAGAATCAAGTTTAAAGCACTTAATACACTATTACAACTCTTATTATACAAGGACATATGAAAATATGTGCAAAACACTAATACATTATTATGCACCATAACTGCCTAAACTAACTAAGCATATATCAAGCTATTTAAAAATCTAAATAAAAAATGTATACACGTATACATCATTGTGTTGTTTCTAAAACTTAACACATATTAAGTGTATTATGTTAGCTAGAAAAAATGTATATATATATATATATATATATATATATATATATATATATATATATATATATATATATACACATATACACATCGTGTTATTTCTAAAACTTAACATATATTATATATATTATTTTGACTAAAAAAATCCCAATGAAATTTAAAGATTAAAAATGACCAGGTAAGCAGCCATGACCTAGGCTCAAACCTGTTTATATATATATATATATATATATATATATATATATATATATATATATATATATATACGCTGCAGAAACTTCATCAAGGAAAAATTGTATATATGTGAAAACCATTCCTACCTAGTAAGGGCCTTCAATTTTAATAAACATTTGATGGATAAAGCCTCATTTTAACCAGGAAAAATGTGCGCTGCTGTTCTAACCTGCCATTCCAGCTCTGCCTCTTCCAGTTTAAGTTCCCAAGGTCCTCCTCTCTGTTTGAACTCCATTTGTTGCAGCACCGTAAACATAAAACGATGGGCAGGAAAGGCTGAAGCATGTCTAGCTAAAGCATTAGTATTGATTTTATTGTTAATGCTATACTGGTTTTCTTAAATCCTTGATTTTATTTTCCTCTTAGTTTTTCCGATGTAAAATGCCTCACATTGGTCACAGTTGGCTACATAAACTACCCCCGAGAGTCACAATTGTATCTACCATAAATATGGTATTCTTTATCTCTAATTTTAACTTTGTTTGTCATTTTTATGTACTTGCATTGATGACATCTCCCACAATTAGTCATACCCATCTTCATTTTAGAAATTTTTATAGGCCTCTCCACTAGACATTTCAAGTTCAAACCCCTTCTAAAAGTCAATCGTGGGGTTGAACTTAAAGAGTTTCTAAGTTGGGTATTATCTGAAATAAAGGCCCAATTTTTATTAATAATCTCCCTAGTAAGGTGAGAATCTAGTGAAAAGGTAGTTAAAAATCTAACAGATTGACCAGAAGCCTGTGTGCTTCTAGGACTAAGGGACAATTCACCCTGTGCCACTGTGGGAACTGTGTCATAACCTTTATGGACCAAGGGCATGAAGTGGCCCGAGATTCTTTTACCAATGACTTCCTCAAAGATTAATTCAGTAAAGGCACTTGGGTAGCTTCCCTTACAAAACATGGTTTTTAGTAGTTCGCATTCAATTATAAAGTCATCATAGTCAGAAACCATTCTAGCTGCCCTCACTGCTTGTCCTTTTACTACTGCTTTTTTTTAGTGCAGAGGGTGGCAGCTACAAAAATGTAAAAATGAATTAGAATATGTTGGCTTACGGTAGATGGTAGTTCTAAAACGATGGTTAATGTGATCCTTGCTCAAATGTATTCCAAAAAATCAATCTGCTCAATCCCGACTTGAAATGTAAAGTCCAAAAAATGTGTAAAAGATTTAATTTCAGTAATGAATGACTGGATTAGAGCCACCTCGCTATTCCACAAAAAGAACATGTCATCCTGGTACCTAGTGTACCAGACAACATGTTCCTTAAATAACTGGTGATTAAATAAAAAGGACCTTTCCCAGTAAGCCATCACGCTATTTGCGAAACTACTACCACATGAAGTACCCATTGCCACCCCACTTTTATCTAGAAATAGTTCATTATTAAAGTAAAGAAAGTTATTGGATAGAACTATTTCTAAAAGTGTTTCTATGACATTAATCTCCTGGTTATCTATACCTTTGAGATGAAGGAACTCTCTAACCCATTCAATGCCAAGTTGTTGGGGTATGACAGTGTATAAATCCTGATGTCTACCGTGAGGAAAATTAAATTCTCATTAAATTCTAAATTATTGACAGACTCAAGAAAATGCCATGAGTCATGGCATATTTGATTGTTCTAATTTCAACACGGGTTTCAATTTGGAATCAACATATTTGGTGCATGCATAAGAAATGGAGCCCCTCCCATCCACAATAGGACTAAAAGGTAGATTAAACAAATTTTTATGTATTTTAGGGGCTTCAAAAAGCAACGGAATCACAGGTGCAGGCATAGTTAAGTAATGAAGAATACCTACATCAATGCTTCCTTCCAAAAACAAATCCGAAAGGGTGGCATTAATCTTCCTGTAGGCTCCATGGACCTGATTAAGACTAACCTTTTCATATACTGCACCATCTAGTACTTTATACATCCTTCTAATATAGTCATGTTGGTCCATAAAAACTAATCCTCCACCCTTGTCGGGCTTCATGACTCGTACTTGGCAAATGTTCAGTAAGTCTATGAAATCCATCTCTTCAGGAGAAATATTTTTATGATTGTTTATGTTATAACTATTATTAGAAAACATTCTCCTAAAGTCAGTTTCACATGTTTTCTCAAAATGATACAAAGTTTCATTTAGAGGAGGATTAAAAAGGCTTGATACCCTCAAACTGTCTGTAATTCACAAGAATGTTAAACTAAAAAATCCTTTCTTTCTCACAATATTAAGACTCAAATAACAAGGACAAGACAACTCTACACTACTAGAAAAATACTAGTAGTGGTAACTGAGACATCTGAGCTCAAGACATTTTTTTTTATTTTCCTTCAATACCATAGTTTAATAGGTGTACACTACGCTAATGACCAGTGGGGCCTCTATAAGCATAACCATGCATCCCAAATATATTCCATACATGTTTGGGGATCTATGTCAATTTATCAAAAAAACACATTGTCGAAACCCATATAGTTAAAACCATATGGTCGACAATGCAATTATTAAAAAAACTGATAAAATCCACACAACACATGCCAACAACACAAATAATGTTTTGTAGGGGAGCAAGCCCACCTGCATCCCCCAAGCCCCCTGCTAATTATTTATAACAACCCTGTGATCACACTACAGTGGGGAAAAGGGAAAACTCTCCAATCCATACTGTGCTGTGATCTCATTCAGAATGGTTCGACAAACCAAACTGTTGACCATATGGTCTCTCAATATATGGGTTTTGACAATTTGGTTCTTCAACCAATTGACAGAGACACATTTTTGAGCCTTAAAGGTTGTTTTAAGGGCTATATGTAAGCTATGGTATGATTTACAGACTGCATCTGTCCATTAGAGACATAGGTGCTAGGCATAGGGTGTATTTCCAATATCCCATCCAGGTTATGCTGGAATAGGATTAAGGAAGAAATCTGTTTCACATGAGTGGGAAGCCTGTTCCAGAGGAGGAGAATTCTCTGAGACACACACACACACACACACCTGTACCTCAGTCATTTCCTATTTATGCTTCAAGCAAGGTTCAAGTCCCTAGATCGAGTAGTTGTGATCATACTGGTTTTATGGATATGCAAAAGGTTCATCAAAGCAGGATCCAAGGATGCTTTGTATGCCAGACATAGATGACCTCTCAACAATCTGTAAGAAACCGAATCCAGAGACAGGGCTTTGTAGTGATCAGCACAGGACACATTGCTTACACTCTGGATTTTTTTTTGTGAGGAACCTCTATGAATATTCCAGATGCTGTGTCTGCCTGGTCAGATACATGCCAAAGGGGGTGTTGTACTAAATAACGGATCTGATGAGGGCCAAATAAAGAGGAATGATGAATTTCTTGGATTTAGATGTTATACTGTTGCTTGTAAGTTGAACAACATGAAATTATTTCCTTACTACCTCAGACACGTTGGGCAAAAGCCAAGTTATATTCTACATATATTGCCAAATCCCTGACTACAGCATCCACTCTTGGCGTGTGTTATTAATGAAGTAGTTTCCTTTGGTGGCCAACTTCCCAAAGGGTACTAATATGCTTTTCTTGGCATTGAGTTTTAAGGCATACTGTTGGCACCAGTAATTTGTCTGTGTTAGTCCCTCTTATAGGATGTTAGTGTCTTGGGGGGAATAAAATGACTGCTCCTAGTTTGAAATCATCTGCAAACTTGGTCAGCCAGAGGTGTTTGACATTGGCTTTGACTTCCAAGACGTAAATGGCAAACAGGACTGGGCTCAGCACCGAGCCCTGAGGGACTCCACTAGTGACTGGCCTTTTTGTAAAGGTGGTCTCCTCTATCCTACCTTCCTGGGTCCTATCTGAAATCCAGCTAGCTATCCAGAGTGTAACAATAAGCAAGCACAAACCTGCCTGGTGGACAACCGCCATTAACAGGCTTTATAATAAAAGGAAGAAACTGCTAAGACTAAAAAGAAGTACGCTTTAAATTGGAGACACTCCCACCTCAGCTTAAATAAGCAAATAAGATTTCTTGTGAAGTCCTCCAAGGCAAACTTCAAATCCAAGTTAGCTTTCTCAACAAAGGACAACCATAAGGCGTTCTTTAGTTACATACGTAACCTAAAAGGTAAGGCCCAGATTTACGCTGAACTCGTAGTTAATGGTAACATATATACTGAGCCGGTGGACATAGGCAACCTGCTAGCTGACAGGTTTAGTGAAAACTTCATTTCCCTGTCCCCACCATACATACTTCATGACATCCCTACCACCTGTCCTCTACCTTGTATCTCTAAACAGCAGGTCATAAACGCCCTGTCTAATGCCAAAAACACAGCATCAATGGGACCTGATAACATCCCAGGCTATGTCCTACATGGGCTCAAACAAGAATTAGCATCACCATTGGGTACTCCTTTCAATCACAGTCTAAGTACTGGCTTCATCTCAGGTGAATGGAAAACAGCCACCATTATCCCCTTGGACAAAGGTAGTGTTTCTACTGACCCTGGGAACCACGGACCTATTAGCCTGACTAGCCTCATCTGCAAGGTCATAGAGAGGACCATAATGGACCTTATCAACAAAGATATAGGTAATTTCCAAACACTAGATCTTAACCAGTTTGGATTTGTCAAGGAGAGATCATTCCTGTTACACCTGGTGGACTTCTTCAAGACAGTCACCAGGGCCCTGGGCAAAGGGAAGTCTGTGCATACAGCCTACCTACACCTAGCCAAGGCATTTAGCACTATCTCTCACTCAGGAATCATTGACAAACTGTCCCAGCTAGATATTAACCCTTATACTGTAAGGTGAGTTACAAACTGGCTCGCTGATAGAACCTATAATGTCAAAACAGGGGAATCCACCTCCAACAGCAGACCCGTAACCAGTGGTGTTCCACAGGGATCGGTCCTGGGACCTCTACTGTTCGGAATCAATTTCTCTGAAGTACAAGCTAAAACCAGGGGTCTGTGGCTGACAAAATTTGCTAATGACTGCAAACTGGGTGTGGTCATAGAATCTTCAAACAATGTCAACATCCTTCAAGAAGTTCTTATGCAAGAAAATGATTGGTGACAAAGTCATGGCCTCAAACACAATGCAAAAATATGTATTATCATCCCGTTCGGTAAGAGTGACATTCCTGCAAATTACCACATCAATGGCAATACCCTAAGTATGCACTCAAGTGGTGAGAGATCTGGGCACTCAGGCTTACAGCAACTTTGCCTTTGATCACCACGTTTCCACAGTGGTAAGAAGAGCATTCTATATGGCTCATCTCATAAGTAAGGGCATTATCTCGAGAAAAGGAGACGTTATCACTTCCCTGTACTCTTCACTCATTAGGCCAATAATTGAGTATAACGTCCCTTTTGGTATGTACCTTTCAAAGCACCTGCAGCAATTGGGGAGACCACAAAGGTTCCTCACAAGAAAAATTTAAGGTCTTCAGCAGTTATCCTATGAGTATCGGCTGAAATTACTGTCAATTTATTGTTTCATACAGACTACTCAGAAGCAATCTCTGCCTTGCATATAAGGCAATCTCTGACCCTGCCTTATTGGAAATGCTGCACATCTGCAAGTCAAATGGCCACGGCCGGCCTTAGGCATAGGCGAACTAGGCGACCACCTAGGGCACCGTACAGGCTGGCCTTGTAAAGGGCGCCTTATGTACTTATTTATTTATTTTAATTAATATAAAGTTTGCGCTCTTCTTGGCGCTGGAACCAGAGAGCGGAGGGTGGGGGAGGGGACGTGAGCATCCTCCCACCTACAGCTGAGGGTTGGCTAGGAGGCTAAAAAAAAAACTTTGGTTGGCGGTGCGAGAGTCTTCTCCTTTAAGGAGAAACGTGTATGCGCCATGACACCAATGTCAACTAAATGCATTCTGCAGTTCAAGCGACGTGCATGTGAAACACACACAACGTTGTGTTCTTTTTAATGGGTACGTTATGTTTTATTATTTTATGGTATGTTGCCGGCTACTTTATGGTTTATTTTATGGTAATATACTAGTTTCATGATTTTATTCATTCGTTGTACGTCTTTTTGTTTTGAGAAATTTATGTGCATCTTCCTTTCATGCCATATAATTTATCGTATTAAATTAGATGTTTCTTGCGTAAGATGCATCTGAACAAGTGCTGCCTTAAGCATCCTAGAATCAAGTGTACCATCTGGTTAACATGTGGGAAAATTATGTTTAGTTAAAAATAATATGTCTTAAGTAAACAGAAGCTGTACATGCTTTAATAAGAAAAGTTCACATCAGTCTACCCCACAGTAAACTATGAATGCCCTCAGCAGCCACAGAACTTTGTGAATTAGCTCATTGTGTTGATAGGTATCTGTCTGGTGTTAATATCATTTCAGAGCAAGAAAGATTTGTATACAGCAGTCCCTCATAATCGTCTCATTGTCTGCACAGTATGCATCATCTTTGATATTGTTTCCTCAGGAAAAGTGCATAATGGTGTATTGTATAAGGCAGAAGAAAGCTCCCCTGTTCATGTAAGGTTTCTGTACCTTATTACAAGAGGCTTACAGTTTGGGATGAACAGTTGTGGGGTAAGACAGACTACAGATACTAGCCACTGCCACATCCTTCTGCAGGACCTCCAGGAAACATTATTGAGTGAAGTGGAAACCCTCTGGGACATTTGGTCAGGAACATGTTAGAACTGTAAAGGAAATATAAAGACTGGTTTACTGAAAAATCAACAGTGACTCGGTGTACAAGGTACGTTGTGAGTGGCACTCTTGTTTAGTAACAGCTGCCCGAATTCTATAATATCTGCAGCTAATGCCATTTTTATTTTATTTGCACCACTTTTAGAGATAGAAATATACTGTTGCATTTTATTATATTTGCTAGGTAGAACAGCAACAATACTACTACACTTTCTCTGGAAACCTGGCAAAGTAGAGGGCAGGTTCCCTGAAAAAAAGACCTGTGTGCATTTTTATTCACTTCACAAATTACCATGTAGTTATAAATCAGCACCCCCCTTTTAATGAAACAAATCTGATACGGCCTCTGCTAAAAACAGGTTCTGTAGACCCAGTTAGACCACCCCGGTAAACAAATGTCAAATAAATAAATAAAATATCTGTAAAGAAATGACTAATGCACGCTGCTGCACGTCTCGTGTCATTTAAAAAGACCCATGTGATACTGCAATACTCACGGACAATGTTTGTTGCTTATTTGGGTCACACCTCCTGCAGTGTACCTGGACGCTCTTTTGCGATGTTTTATATTACAGTGCTTTAACACAATAGTTCTGTAGCCTTTCAGGATGCTATGCATGCAGGGAAGCTGCCTGCATAAAGAATAACAAATAATAACAATGACTGAGAGAAATGAACATTTTGGTAAAGGAATTACAACTTTTGTCAGGCTTGCACACCTTGTATGGTCAGGACAACTTTGCTGTACTTACTTTATTATTTAGTTGCATATTGCTGGTGCGATTTTTTTTTTTTTTTTGTCGTAGAAGTTGATTTAAGTTCTCTTTGGATTCTGTGGTTACAGACTTTAATTATTCTTTTCTTTGAAAATACTGTATTTGTTTGAAGCTGAATATGGATTCCTTAAATGAGTATGCAATTAATGATTTGCTAATGCACAAATATATTGTGCAGTATAACAAATGATATGCATATTTAAAGGTAACAACTGATAACACTGGTGATCTGTGTTCCTCGTGTTAAAAGCTGGATGATTTGCTTACCATTATTAGAAGTAAATCTATACTTGATGATCAGTCCAGATTTCTTGAGAGGTTGAGAGATATGCATACATCTCAAGTATCCAGATTTTTGCCTCATATTTTTGGCCTATTCCTCATAAAATTTGTGTTTTTCTGGCAAATCACTGAAGATTTAAATAACTAAATGTCATACATTTGAGTTTCAGCCTTCATTTCCTTCATAAAATGCATGGTGGGTTGTAATGACAGATGTTTGAGGGGCCTTTTATGGTTAAAATATTCTGAAATGGGTAGTTTTGTCATTATTGGTTCATACATTTTGTTTCATTGCTTACTGGAAAAATGTTTAAAACTACAAATTTAAAACATACTCTAACAAGTGTAAATGTTTCTATGTGCAACTAGCTGTTTTTTGTTTATCAAATGGCATACTGCGTTATAAAATCTGAAAGCAGTGTTAGTAGCATAATTGCCTTTGGTGCAGAAGGCTATGGATTCTACTGCCACACCATGTAGACGGAGTGCTGATATTGCATTGCCCATATGATTGCTGATTATTTGGTGCATTATAAGGGGGATAGGGGTTCTACACTCCTGAGTATGTCCTTTGCAAGACATTTGTGGTTTACTATGAATTTGTTGGTCATTTCCTATTGCAATATTACCAACTTACCAATTTTTTTAATGCAATATAGGCAATTAATTCTTCAAGGAAAGCAGGCACTGAATTTGTAGATAAAACATTGATAAGTGAAGTTGTTTTGCCAGTAGAAACCTCTTCATTAGGTACGGATTTCTTTAATGTGGAATTCAGATGATTTTATATCTGCAGAGATTGTAAGTATGGAGTAATATTGGTGGATTATAATGACAGAAGTCTTGAGTGGCCTTTTATGGTTGAAATTTTCAGAAATGGGTAGTTATTGGTTCATACATTTTGTTTCATTGCTTATTAAAAGAATGTTTAAATCTACAAATTTGAAACACTTTCTAGCAAGTGGTGCTGTATTATACAAGGAATATAATTCAATGCAATCAGAAAGGTGAATCAAAGAACAAATACACATATGCATGGCCCTAAAAAATGTGTGCAAGGAGTCTGTTTTGAAAACAGCCCAAAGGTAAACTTAATTCTTCACTGGCCAGATGCATTTTCTATGAATGTGGGTTTTCATGCCGTTTCAATGAATATGAATTTTTCACATTTCAATGAATGTGAGTTTCAAGGGCAGAGAAGTTTACTGCTTATGCTGTCTGTTTTCATTGCGAGACTGTATTGGTTAGCAAATGGCTACCTGTGTTTGTGCTATTTTATTTCAATATCTGTAATGACTGTAGAAGCAAATGCGAGAATAGTATGCATGGTAACTGGCGAGAAATAACCAAATAATGGAACACTGGAATAGCTGAGGAGGGGGCTGCTGCTGGGGTGATGGGGTTGCTGCAGGAGCGGCTGCATTGGGGGGCAGTCTATTACCCTGCCTAGGGCCCTATTTGACCGTGATCTGGCTCTGGTATTTAAAGTAGAAAATGCTATGCAGAAGTAGTTGTAGTTAAAAGATACGTTGCAATGCAGTTATTCTTCCTATGCATTTAAATAATTTAAGGCAATGGCTGGAGTGGCTTTCTTGGGGAGTGACCCTGTGGGTGTGGCTCAAATAGGGGTGTTTCATGACTGTGGTGTGGGTGGGGCTTAAGGGGTGCCGGAGCACTACTTCGCCTAAGGCGCAATTTCGGCTAAGGCCGGCCCTGCAAATGGCATACGGGTTACTCGCTCTAAGGACCTAAACCTGATATGTGACATCAACATAACCTGTTGGAGGGACAGATTTGTCTCCCAGAGGTTACCACACCTTTGTAATAGTCTCCCACTTCACATCAAACAGAGCACCTCATTGGCCCTCTTCAAACACAGTCTGGACGATTGGATGGGTATCTGTGAATTCACACCGGGGGTTCCACTTGTGTCCCTCTTGGACAGGAACAATAGTTGCTGATTGTGGCAATAAGGGTAAATTTAGCTAGGTTTTGTAAGGGCCCTTGGGCCATTAGTCTAGTAACTTCCTATGATCCTCCAGGGACAGATCCTATAATAAGGGCTAATGCATATTTCTGTGAGCTTGTTTACAATGTCCAAGTGGGGTACTGTATCAAATGCCTTAGCCAGGTCAAGCTAGGCAGTATGCACCATTCTTCCATCATCCATTGCCTTGGTTACTTTTTCAAAAAAGTTCACCAGGATGAGTAGGCATGATCTGCACTTGATGAAGCCAGACCATGTTGGATGCAGTGTCTGAAGGTTTCCTATGTTATTATTAATGATATCCATCTTTCCATGGCTTTTCATGTGAGACTAA
Source organism: Protopterus annectens (assembly GCF_019279795.1). Classification (NCBI taxonomy): domain Eukaryota; kingdom Metazoa; phylum Chordata; order Ceratodontiformes; family Protopteridae; genus Protopterus; species Protopterus annectens. The sequence goes on along the minus strand of NC_056730.1, from coordinate 515,536,827 downwards.
TCAAATTTATGGATCTATAGCTCCCAGGGTCCATTGATGGACCACCTTTGTGCAGTGGGATGACCACTGCAGTCCTCCATTCACATGGCACAAAGCCTATCTGGAGGCAATGGTTAAATAGTGCATCTGGGGATCCAGAAAGGTCATGGTTCAGGCTATTTCAGGAAGTATCCTAGGATATTATCTGGGCCTATCCGTGTGGAATTCTTAGCCTTATAGAGTGCATTTAGGACCTGCTCCCTAGTCACAGTTGGTGGAATTATGCTTGATGGCATTGCTTGAGGGTGGCAAGCAGGAGGGGGGTAAACCTGAAGCTAAATTTGTCAGCCAGCAAATTTGATATATCTTCTGTCTCTGTGTAAATGATTCCATTAACAATCAGCCCTACAGCCTGTTGTGTACTTACTGCCTTTAAGGTTTTGGACATAGCTAAAAAAAGCCTTGTGGTTTTTATTGGCCTAGGAGGCTATTTTTACCTCAAAATTGGCTTTGGTAGACTTCATTTCCCCTCTTATTTGTTTATTTAACCTGATGAGAGAGTTTTAATCCTGCTGAGCATTGCACTTCATAATTTTAGCTAGGTCTTTTTTTTTTCTTTTGTTGTATAACCTGCTTATGTTTGGATTCCGCCATGATGGTTTGTGTTATGAGTTAGTTCTGGTTTGTTTCTGTTAGGCACAGCTGTCTCAGTTACAAAAAAGCTAAACTGTTCACTCAAAATTAACAAATTAATGGACAATTTGAATAAATTGTCACAACCTTTGCTGTACTCATCCACCACTCAGACAAATGATTTTGATTTTATTCTCCATATTTATAATGAAGATACTTTGATTAAATTCACAGCCAGAAAGAACTGCCTCTTTAACCTCAAAATAATAACTGAGTAATCTGACAGTTTTAGCTTTAAGGGTTGGATTAAATGGGTATTGTTATGAAGGCAGCCACTCTAAGGCTCCATGGCAACATCTCATTACTACAAAGGTCAAATATAAAGCAAGACAATGTCCACAGTCAGGACTACATAAAAGGGTTATTATGTGTTATGGATGAATCTGTATTATGTGTGAATCTGTAATATGCATGAAATCTCTCAATATTTCCACTGTCTGTATATATCTATTTAGGTTTTCACCCTCAATAGTCAAGAAATTAAAAATGGAAATTATAATTAAAAAAACCAAAGTAAAAAATGAAATTCTGAGAAAGTGGAGTTAAAAAAAAAGGTTCAGTACCTTCTATGAAAAAGATTCTACTGAAGATCACTGTCATCCATATGCATACAATATTTTACTTTTTCACTGCAAATGCAATGCAATTTTTTTTTTTTTTTCACATCATTATCATTACTCTAAGCAAATTCCATAAAAATAGCACTATCAGGTCAAAAACGATATCTAATGCAGAGACAAGACGAGACCTTTCAACATCATTAAGGAAGGAGGCATAATAAAGTAGTTCAACTTCTAGGGGAAATTCTTCTTAAAAAAGAAGTACGACAGCTTGACAACAAAAAAATCTCATGTATCATTACTACATGTACCCAAAATTTGTATAAATTAATATCTCAACTGTCATAGGAAGACAGCTGTTAGAGCAGATGAAATAACCTTAAAAGTTGTGTTATTTAATAGCACTACATTTCAGGAGTTAGAAAAATGTAATGATATTGTGATTAAGATCTAGAAGTGCCTCATGTATGGTGAAGAAGCTCAAATGTTATAAAATGAGGAACAACATCAACAACAGGTGGCAAGAGAATTGGCGGTATGAAGAGTGTAAAAAATAAAGGAATGTTTTTCACTGAAAGGATAGAACTTCTAAGACCAGTAACAATAAATCAAAATGTTTCAAGTATGTAGAATAGTCACTGAAATGTGGTTATTCAGAACAATTAGACAATGTTAGAAACAAATATGTTTATGCAAAAAAGCATACTTTATAGCAATTGTTTTGTTTCATACTACAGTGTAAAAAGAAATAAATCTACTCTTCTCACCAAAAATGGAAGAAGACATTCGTGCTTGCTTTGTACCACATAAAGACTAAAAAGTGGTACACGACATGTTCCTGCCAAGCTGCATGTGATGGAGAAGACATTTTCTAGTGCCTCACAAAGGTTTACAGATATTTCAGACCAGAAAGGAGGTGTAATATCCACAATCAGGATTCGAGGTGGCTGACGAGCATAAACAGATGAAAAAGATTTGCTGTTGTAGCCAGTTTTAGCCTCTGTAAATGATCTTCCTGAGTTCATGGCATACAAAATCAGTAAATTTCAGCTGCTGCAATCCACAATGAAGTAGATAAATTCTGTTTGAAAAAAAAAAAACTTTACTGTTACCATGACCTGAATAATCTTGGTCTTTTAGTAAAAAAATAAGTATACAATGGCAATAAATGCATTTCAAATTTCAATCCTTTCCAGCCCTACATAAAGCAATTAATCATAGGGTCATATGTAAGTACTAAGCTAGATGCCCTTGCAGGTCATTTTAAACCTATCCAATTACCCATTTTGTGCTTGAATTAACCTATACCATTTGGTTAGAGACTGGTCTTACCCATTCCTTGGTCGATAAAAAGTTATGTACCTACCATAATGTTCCACGTTAGTTGTCTTCTTCTCACCTTCTTTCTTGCTGGTTGGGTTCGGAGCCGATCCTCGGATCCAACTCGGCCATCTTCAAAAGCTCGAGAGCTGCATACTGGTTTGAGGCCACCACATATCCCATGATGCCTGGTGCTAGATACCCAGATCTCGTTTGGCAAGTCTAACTGCAGACATAATAAGGAAATGATCCTATCCTGTAATATATAAAAACCTCCAGAGAGGCTACTAGACAGAAAGCAATAGCCAGAGAAGACTTAGCCAGTGAAAAAAAACATAAGGAACTCTTCTCGGTCTACAAGGATAGGGGATGGAGGGTGGGACGCAAGAAAGAAGGTGAGAAAAAGACAACTAACATGGAACGATATGGTAGGTACATAACTTCTTTATGTTAAGTTGTCTATCTCGCCTTCATTCTTGCTGGTTGGGACAGCATCCCTAGCACCTGAAATCCTGGGTGGCTCATCGGAACAAACTCTTCAGAACAGTGGAACCAAAATCTGCTCTGTTTCTGGAAACCACATCCAACTTATAATGCAAAATGAAAGTATGTGGGTTGGCCCACGTAGCCGCAGCACAAATAGATTCCATGGGCAACCTAGCCTGAAAGGCCACAGAAGTGGCTAAAGCTCTGGTAGAGTGACCTTTTGGTTTAACAGGTAATTCTTTATTCCTCAGTTGATAGATAAATGTGATGATAGAAGTCAACCACCTGGACAAGGTTACTTTTGAGACTGGAAGACCTTGTTTACCCTCAGCATAAGAAAGGAAAAGTTGGTCCGATTTCCTGATATCTTTAGTTCTATGCAAATAAAAACGTAGTTGTCTGTGAACATCTAACTGATGCAACTTATATTCCACCCTGTTGGAATGGTTGGGAAAAAAAAACAGGAAGGTCTATGGACTGATTCAAATTATTTTCTGAAGAGACCTTAGGAAGGAAGGATTAGTCCTGAGAGCAACCCTATCATTGTGGAACACTAGGTACGGAGGACGGGTACAAAGAGCCTGCAGTTCCGAAACTCTTCTGACTGAAGTAACGGCTACAAGAAAGAGAGTTTTCCAAGATAAAAACTTCAGGGAACAAGATGCTGCAGTTCCGAAGGGAGGCAATATTAGCAAAGCTAAAATCAAATTTAGATCCCACGGAGGTGGAGGATCTCTCACTGGGGGCCTGAGCAGAGTGGTCCCTTTGAGAAAGGCTCTACATAGCTTATGCAACATGATATTATTCCCCAACAGGCCAATGTGAAAATTTGAAATTGCAGCTAACTGAACTCTAATTGTAGCGGAAGCGGACCCAGAATGAAAGAGTTCTGCAAGAAATTCCAAAATGTGGTGTATAGGGGCTGAAAAGGGGTCTATACTCTTAGTCTCTGCCCAGGAAGAAAAACGTTTCCACTTACTAGCGTAAGTTTTTGTAGTGGTAGACATGTGCAATGATAAAATAATTTCCTGCACAAATGGGGAGACATCTGGAAGCCTGGCTAAGGTTGGAAGTGGAGCAACCAAGCAGTGAGCTGGCGAGATTGCAGGAATTGGTGCAGCCCACCCGATTGATGGATCAGAAGGTCTGGAACTGGGTCCAGAGTCCAAGGCTGCTCGAGAAGATGATGATGCAGCAATGGGAACCATATTTGTCGAGGCCAGTAAGGAGCAATGAGGATCATTTTGCAGCCCAATACAGTAACTTTCTTTATCAGTTTTGGAATAAGGGGAAACGGAGGGAATGCATAAAGAAGTCCCTGAGGCCAATCGTGGACTAGAGCGTCTCTGGGGGAATGTCTGGGAAGGGGAAGGAGGGAGAAGAATTTGTTGCATTTGCTGTTGAAGGGGGTGGCAAAAAAGTCACAGCAAGGCTGGCCCCATTTGCGGAATATTTGGTCCGCAACTACTTGATTCACAGACCACTCGTGAGGCATGAGAATTGCTCTGCTCAGCCTGTCTGCTATGATGTTGGACTTCCCAGGGATATGCGCTGCGATCAGAAACCGTTGGGAAGAGATCACCCACTGCCAGAGTCTGAGTGCTTCTCGACATAGGGGGTAGGGCTTGGTTCCGCCCTGCTTGTTGATGTACCACACTACTGACATATTGTCCGTTTGAATTGCAATGGTCCCAGTAGGAAGAGAGTCCTGAAGAGCTTGCAACGCTAGAAGCACAGACCTCATCTCCAAGATGTTTATATGCAGGTGGTACACGTGAGGTTGCCAGGTGCCTTGGACTGTCCTGCCCTGATAATGCCCCCCCCCCACCCGATCAGGGAAGTGTCTGTGGTAACCGTAGCAACTGGGGGGGAGTACAAATGGTCTGTCTAGGGGTACTGATGTGGAGACCATCCACCATGCAAGGTGCTTTTTGCATGCTTCTGTGATCATAATCATGTGAGACATGGGAAGCTGCTGGAAGGACCATTGGGTGAAAAGCAGCCACTGGAGGATCCTCATGTGAAAACAAGCTAGAGGAACAAGAATGATCGCTGCTGCCATGAGACCTAGAGTTTGGAGGACGAACCTGGCTTGAATTCTTTTGCATGCTAATAAGACCTGTAGACGTTGACGAATCACTAATACCCTGTCTGGTGGAAGGCTTGCTGACATGTCTTTTGTATTTAAATTTGCGCCTATAAAGGTGATAGACTGACAGGGTGACAATGCAGACTTTTTGAAATTTATTGAGATACCTAGTCTGGAGCAAGTCTCGATAGTGTAGTCTCTGGCTCGCAGAAGGTGATGCCTGGTGGTAGCAGTAAGGAGCCAGTCATCTAGATATGGAAACACCTGGAATCCTTGCCATCTCAGGTGAGTGGTAACTACTCCCATACATTTGGTAAACACACTGGGGGCTGTGGTGAGACCAAAGGGCAGAGCTCTGAACTGGTAATGGCTGGCTCCCAGCCGGAAGCGAAGGAATCTTCTGGAGTGTCTGTCCATTTTGACGTGGTAGTATGCATCCTGAAGATCTATCGAGCAAATCCAATTGTCCTGACCCAGAAAGGGCATAATAGACTGTAGCGTGACCCTCTGAAACTTGATTCTTTGTACAGACCTGTCCAGTCTGCTGAGATCCAAAATGGGCCTCCAGTCCCCTGTCTTTTTTGGTACCAAAAAGAACCTTGAGTAAATTCCGGATCCTTGCTGGTCTGCTGGGACTTGCTGGATGGCCCTTTTTCTTAGCAGTTCTGAAATTTCTTGTACTGCTTGATCCCTTAGATTGGGTGGAACATCTGGAAGGGACTTGTTTAACACTACTGGATAAAACTGACTGTACCCATTTGTCTTGTGTTATGTCTTGCCAGGCTCTTGGGTACAGCGATAATCTTCCCCCTTCTGCCTCCGGAGGTGGGCAGTCGGGCAACCCTTCAGGGATAGTGGGAGGGCTTCTCAGAGAAGGATTCTCTGCTGCCCTGGTTTTGCGGACCCCCTCTGCCATGAGGGCAGCGTCTATTATTGTTCCCTCCTCTGCCCCTGGATGGGAACTCATCACGTGTGTCCAGCAAGGCTCCCTGAGATTTCCGGAACCACATCTTTCCACTCTTCTGACCCTTGGGATATGGTCTGGAAGGAGTGGAAAAATGGACTCCCACGGCAGAGAGAGTCTTGCCTTCCTGTTCACACCTGGTAAGGGTGTCCTTCACCTGTGATCCAAAAAGAGAGGAACTATCAAAGGGGGTGTTGGTGAAAGATGCTCTGAAAGGTTCCGCAAAATTACATAGCCGCATCCAAGCGTGTCTCCTTAGAGCAACACCTGTGCCTGTGGCTCTACTCACACCATCGGCTGCATAAGAAATGAGCCTGATGGAGGAGTTCACCACTGAATTAAGAGTCGCCAGCTGGGAGGCTCCCTTAGCCCGGGCCCCCTCAGCTGATGGATCGTGGAGGGTATCTCCAAGCTCTTTAAGGTGATACCTTTGAAGGCGGATAAAGTGGCACAAATAATTCAGAGACCTCATAGAAAAGGTCGCTGAAGAGAACATCCACTTCCCATATCTGTCCATCGTCCTGGACTCCTTGTTAGGGGGATGGACAGATGAAGAAGTTTCAGCCAACTCCTTCTTTGTGGCCACCGCTACCACCATGGCATCAACAGGGACACCTTTGGTCAAAAACTGTTTATCCTGTGGTGCCATTATGAATTTAGTGGGTCTTCTGGGGGTCAGTTCCACTGTGTCTGAAGCTAACCACGCCTTCCGAGCCACCACGGACATCAGTGGGTTGAAAGGCGGAGACACCCAGGAGGTGGAAGGTCGGGATCCAAACGCATCCAGGAATACCGACTCATCCTCGGAGGGGCTTAGGGTAGTCCAGTTCCCCCTCTGCCTAAGCATCTCAAGGATGTCTGAGAAGGAGACATCTTCAGAGGTGGATCTCGGGGACCCTTCTGAATCCTCCAAGTCAGTATCTGTTGTGACAGACTCAGGGGAGTCAACATGCTTCCTCTTGCATTTCCTCTTATGAGGTGGCTCCTCTGAATGATCAGGGGAGGCCTCGGAAGAGCAAGATACACCCAAGGGGGTGCCCTGGAGCGTTGGTTCCTCCCGTTTGGGGTCTGGAGGAGGGGCAGAGGCAGATGCAGGCACCATAGTGGGAGGAGCCAGTGGGGATGATCGTGGGGCTGACTCCCTGTTCAGATGCTGAGAAGGCTTCCATTCTGAAGAGACCAGAATCCCTCTCCGCACTGAGGGGGATGGCTCCGAAGCCGATGTAGGAGCCAAGCTCACCTGCGCAGAAGCTCCGAGAGGGAGAATGGTGTTGGACAAGGGTCCAATGCCACTCACCTCCTCAGAGTCGACGAGGGAGTCTCGGCACCCAGACCCTTCCAAGGACAGTACCAAAGAAGTGATCAGAGCCGACGACAGAACCGAAGCAGAAGGCATCAGTGCAGACGGTTCCACGACTCGAACCCCAAAGAACTCCAGCTCCAAGCTCAAGGAAGGAGTCGGAGGAGGAATAACTGCAGATATGGACGGAGCCGACACCTGATGAGGGGGCTGGACAACATTTTTGCTAGGGCCTACGATTTTAACAGCCTACTGACCACTCTCTCCACGTCATGATCGGATAGTCTTGAGGACCGAGAACAGTGGGACCGATGACTGTGTAGATTGGAGCAGAGGAGACCACGGAGCCTATCGTATCGACTCCAGGGAGGGAGACCCAGATCTCTTGCGACTCCCCGTCGGCTCCGAAGGGAGAGTCGGAACCGACTGGGAGACAGGTAAATCGGTTCCGGCTGGAACCGAGGCTGAAAGAACAGCTTCACCCATTGACAGCTCTGAACTGGGAGCCGAAGATTTAGGTGGCTTAGAGGCCTTCATGGGCTGAGTCTTAGCAGGTGAATCCTGCTTGAGTAATCATCGTAGGATTAACTTATTTTTACGCTCCTGCAGGACTCTTGGGCTGAAGGCATGGCAAACCGAACAAGAGTCCTGCAGGTGCACGGCACCCAGACAATAGACACAAGAAGTGTGACCATCTGTCAGAGACATCTTTTGACAGTATGAGTCACACTTCTTGAATCCAGACACCTTGGTATCCTTGGACATCCCTGAAAAATAATTAGAATACCAAGGACAGCACACAAAAAACTAGGATGTAACTACTACCACACACACTAAGTTAAGACACCCAAAAAAAGAGCCAAGAAAAACTGGCAATATTCTATTTATAAGCTAAATAAACTAACTAGGTAAAAGCTAAAAGTTTTTTTTTTTTTTTTTAAATAGAGAAAGGGAAAAGGGTTAGCCTCTAATTTAAACGGCTACCTAAGAAAGTGAAGGGGGAGGGGAAAACTCTCTAACTAAAATGAGTTTTCTGAAGGGATAGGGGAAGGATCAAGAAAGAATTATAGATACAAGTATGCATATATATATATATATATATATATATATATATATATATATATATACACATATGTATATATAGAAAGGTTAACTACTATAAAAAATCTACACTAACAAGCCTAATAATTTTTATCAAAAACGAGTAAAATAATGAAAATATATGACCTGAGCCAGTAAGACAAACTCGCAGCAGAAGCAGCAAATGAGATCTGGGTATCTAGCACCAGGAATCATGGGATATGGGGTGGCCTCAAGCCAGTATGCAGCTCTCGAGCTTTTGAAGATGGCCGAGTCGGAGGCAAAGATCGGCTCCAAACCCAACCAGCAAGAATGAAGGCGAGATAGACAACATTTATATATTATCCATAATAAGAATATCTGGGATTATACAATAGATAATTTGAGGGAACCTATTAATGGGATAAAACATTTAGGAACTGCCTCTGTCCATTAGTAGTAGGGGGCAGTCCTGGGGTAAATTTTCTGTTTTCCATCCATGGATCCAAGGTGCACTTGAATATGACCAGGGATGAACTCTGTTTTATGTGGCTGGGGAGTCTGTTTCAGAGCAGCAGTATCTTCTGTGAAAAATACCTGTCCCTTCAAATCATTCTGTTGATATTGCAGAAGAGGTTTAGATCCCAAGACTGAGTATTTCTGATGCCATTTAACTTGCTAAGGTGCAGCAGATCCCTTCATTTGGTCAGAGGATGCCTTGTATGCTAGACACGGGTCATGTCTTAGCAGTCTGTAAGATACTGAGTATAGTGACGCAGCTCTGAGTTGGTCCATGTAGAATATGTATGTATGAATCTGTATTCCTCTAAATACAGCTCCAAACTGATCAGCCTCTCTTGATACCTGTACTTCTACAAGTTGTTAAGTTATTTTGGGGCACGTCTGAAGCTACACCAAGGTTTTAAACCCTGGCATGAAAAATATGTTCCAAAATAGCTGGTTATTGTAGTCCAAATGTGTTTTCACAAATGCCAGCCTGCTAGAATAGAAGGAGTGTTCCCATGCATATTGCAAGTAATAGGAGCCAGAAAGCCAGTGTGTATGCTTATATGAGTGGAGTTAGGAATATAGCATCTGAAAATGAAGGTAAGGAATGAGAAGGAAAATGCTCTTCAGTTTCCCATTTAAAATACACAGCATCAAGCCAATGGTTTTCCCAAAATATACCATACCTAGAGGATTATCAGGGACCTGATATCTCTAATCTTAGTCTTCTTTTTTATGTTTATTAGCAAGTCACTGTCAATCTGCATAATATAAAAACTTCCTCAGAAAAATTACTATATTGGTGTGAGATCTTTAACATCTTTCTGTGAGACAACAGGACTGAAAGATTGTCCAGGAGATGTTAACAGCTTAAAGATTTGCACAAAATGACTTTCTGAACTGATGACTGCTGTGTGGAGTAATTAGTCTTTCTGGCCGAAATTTATTATAAGCCTATGCCTGTTGTCCCAGAAGAAATTTAGTGAAAATTTTCATTTACATTTAGTGAACCCATTGGGGGTTGAGATGAGGCTGAATAGAAGAATCCAGAATTGGCAGTGACTAAAAATCCAAGTAACTAACTGTACCATCACCCCATAACTAATCCTTAGGCTTTTTATTGAAGGAGGGCAATGAAAAATATGGACTTATACTCTACCCTCCTCTTAAGGATAATGGGGGAGGTTATAACAGTAATTGCATACCCACTAGATGTGAGAGTTATATCTATCTTTCTTTGGTCACATTGGTCCAAACTGACAGATGAAGAGACAGACAGATACCAAATGCATCTAGACTGGGACAGTCAGGCAAAGTTTCAGGACTTCTGCTGTGCATCTATCTATGAACTGTGGTCTCCTGGGAGTGCTAAGAACTTCTCCTGGGCTGTGACCTCAAGGGAAACTACCATGGTTGCCAAGCTTTGTTCCAACTGCTTCCTTCTAAGGTTTCTGTTGTCTGTTGCTCTGAACCACATCCAATACGGGCTCCCCTGGCTCCTCTGACTTCTACAGAAAGTATACAATGGTGGGCAGAAATGGAATGTCAAAGCCATCATGGTCCTGCTTCTTCATGTTCTACAGGTGCTCGTAAAAATTATTTTGCAAAAATCTGAGATCCAAAGAAGGGAGATTGTCATCAGCTTCATCTATCAGTTCATTCCAAATTAAAGAAGTGACTGATACCATTACAGGTGTGGCCTTTTTCTGCCACACAACCAAAATCAATCTCTGAACCATATGTAACTTGACTCTTTTCTACTATGGTAACTTGCTGGCTTTCTTTCTAATACAGATTACAGTGCTTTCTCATGTGAATATTTTAAGGTGCTATAACATCCACAGACTTATAATAGAGTTTTGTTAAAAAGAATGGACACCTGTCCAGGCATCCTCTGACTCAAGACTCACATTAATGTCCTGGAAATGAGGGTAGTCTTCCTGATTCTGTCAACACTCAGGCCCTCTTTCCACAAGAAATGACTGTCATCCACTCAAAGAGCATGGCTTGGGTTTGGTACATCATTAAGCAAGGGGGGTGGTGTGGTCTTTTCCCCTTTGCTGGGAAGTCATAACAGTCTGGCACTGGCTAGCCAATCCATCCACTTTTTGGTAGCCAACTATATTCTGGGGGGATTCCCTATTAGACGGTCTCTTTTCTTATACCCCATGCATTGTCCCACAGCCTTGCTTTAATCTGCATCCTGTTCCATCCTGGGGCAAACCTTTCCGTGACATATTTGCATCCTCAACAAGTACCAACTTTGGTGATTACTTCCCTCTCATAACCACTTTCAAATCCTGTCTCAGGGATGCTTTAGTGTACAAGTAGCCCACGGGACTGCTTTAACCTTTTCTTCATTTCATACAATGATAACATTCTTCTAGAAATCTAAATATACATGATAAAAGTTCTCATAGCCCCTCATTGTCCTCAGCAAACCGGGTTCATTTTCTGTGTGTTCCGACTTCTGCAAAAGCCTATAATATGTGCCAGTAAAACTTTGTTAAGTCATTCCTCATGCAAATCCCATTCAAATGTTTACTACCTAAGGCTTGGCTTCTCTAGTTCCATTAGTAACCAATAGCTCTTCTCTCTCTGGATGAGTAATTACTTTCATCTCATCATCTGAGAAGCCAATTTTTTGAAAGAAATATACAATTAAGTAGATTTGTTTTTCAACTAGAGCTACTGGGGAAGGACTAGACTGTTGGGTTTTTTTCCCCTTTTTGCCAGGTTGAGATTCCTATGTTTTTGGCTATCTCTCCAGGATCTTTGATTCAGGACTGAACTATAACTCTTTCAACATCCAGCCTGCAACAATTTTTAATTTCTTTGTGGAATTAAATTCTTATCAGCATCACTAAATGTTTTCAAAGGTTTGATAAATGGCACTTTCTTTTTAAGATCTCCACTTCAAGGGGCCATGGGATTTGTACTTTATGTTGGAGGTATTCTCCTTGTCCTCGTTTTAATGTACAGATTCAGGTGAGCTGAAGAACCTTAGAAGATAATATTTTTAGTGGCAGTTACATTTGCTAGAATGTCTAAGGGGAATGACGTCCTCTTTGATCTTTAGAACCTGGTACTCCATCAGGATCACATGATTCTACAAACCCAGTCTCTGTTTTATGCCTACAGAAACCACAGAGACAAACCTAACAGTCCATTCACTTGCAAAGTCTCATTTCTAGAGGGTTTTAAGAGTGTCTGCTTCCTTATATGGATGTGCACTGTCAACTCTTATGCTCTGATGAAAACTATTTGCAAAGGTAGCCAATTACTTTTCAAAGGGCAAGTGTGGCCAGAAAATACACAAACTTACTCTAAGTGGCTGTCTTATTGCATACAGTTTTTTTCACAATAAATAAATAAATAACAAGTCTGTCACTTCAGTAGCTAAGACATGTTTCTCTAGGAACGTTTTTGCATCTATACCTTTTCTCAGAAAGAATCTACCACTCTGGATACTGTCCTGCCCTAGAGAAGGTGTGCTTTCCAAAGACTCCTGTCTAACAGCTAGCAGAGGCTCAACAGGTAGCACACACAGCTTTAATGCTTAGAAGATCAGAAGGTTTCGAGTTCTATTCCAATATTAGGTATTTGGATTTATTTGCCAGTAGTAATACCACAGTCCAGCATAAGAGTGTCCACACTCTTGATGTGCCTTCTTTCAGCAGATGTTAAACCAATGTCCCACCTTGGGTCTTTCCCAAAGTTGTTCATACCTAGTGGAACAAACTTGATCAACATAAGCAAATAAAATAAATTTGCACTTTATGAAAGTCAGGACTTGGGAAAGTTGTAGAAGGGATGTTATTTTCAGTGAATGAAACAGTTTGAACAGAGACTTCCTAAATGAATTTAAATCTGAACTAATAGAGCAGCGAAGAGCCTGTCATATATATATATATATATATATATATATATATATATATATATATATATTTATATATATATATATATATATATATATATATATATATATATATGTAGGAAGGTCTTGGCACCCTGCAACCTCTGACGGGTAACAACTGTGGATAACATACATCTGACAAACCCTTTAGGGGCTGAAGTGACACCACATTAAGGGATCTGGAAATAATAATGACTGGCTTTTAACCCAAAGCATAAGAACCTTTTTGTCTTCTTGGTAATTTTGATGTGCAAATATCCTGGAGACCAAAAGAACACCCCACTCTCTCTAATAGACAGGGAAGAATTGACAGAACCATTACCACTAAATGTGTTTGGGTCACTTATGTTCTTTGTCTTTTTGGCCACTAAAAATAAGTTGTTAAAGATATTCTAATCTTCTTTGGTCTGGCAAGACCTCCTAGGTAGTTCTTTTTGAAAGAAAGTTTGATATCTTTTTTGCATTGTGGATTTTTTTCTGGTGGGATGTGACACTGAGCAAAAGTAGGCATAATGGTACTGGTTGGACTTGGAAGTGGATCTGGTTATTACACTCTTTATCACCTGTCTATGGTGCTGGATTGCCAAACAGACAGATGGAAGGACATGCAGCCCCCCCCCCCCAAATGCTTCCAAAGTTGGATTGTTGGACAAAGATCTGAGCTACTACCTGTTGGTGGATGAACGGCAGATTCCTTGTTTTTTTCTGAGGACCTTTTCCCTTGAGCTTGGGACTGTGCTGGAAGTTGTTCTGGGAGACAGGCTTTGTCACAGACACCTGCTGTTAAGGCTTGAATATACAGAACATCTAACCACATTGGAAGCAGGCTCCACTGCATCCTATGGAAGGTACACTGAGGCAGATGAAACTTGAAACCTACAGTTCTGAGGGTCTTAATCTTCTCCTCATTTTCTATGTGCTTTTTAATGGAGCAAAGACAGAGAGACCTTCAAAAGAGGAGAAAACAAATGCTCTGGTATCCTCAACAAAGTCCATTATGTAAATCAATGCATGTTGGCAAATAGCAATGTGAGACCTGGCAGTTACAGTAGCCCCCCTCTGTAGCATTATAGAATACATGCATTATAAGGTACATCATGTTCGAAGTGGATGAGGACTGGGAGGGAAGCATATCTCTAACTAGCTATCTGGCAACCCCTTAATAGTCGTGTGCATTTCATATGTGATGTTTTGTTAAGAATCTACCATATGAGTGACATGGCTTTGCACCCACATACTAAAGGTTGTGGATATGTAAACACACTTCCCAAACCTGTGGACTGCGCTTGACTCACTGTCTAAGGATGGAAAGCATGGCTCTTGGAGGGCATAGTCTTCTTAGAGGCTACTGCACAGATAAGGTTAAGGGGTTAGGAGTCTCAGCTCTAAAAGCCTACTCCCTAGGATGGCCAGGGAATGCATCTGGTCATCTTCCAGAAGACGACCACTATCTTATGGTTTTCCCATGTCAGCCTTGATGGCATCTTAATTGATGTCCACCAAAGGAAATATCACATAGAAGAATCTCCAACCCATACATTAATTCTAAATACATGAAAGGGGGGGGGGTTGAGGGAGGAAGTGGCTACTGCAGCAATGATCATTTGAGCAGCTACTGTTATGGTAAGCTTGCTTACATGGCTGTTCTATGTTCATCATACTGACCAATGCTACAGTAGCCTTAGCTCTATGGGCAGATTATTCAACCTTACTACATTTGGGAGATAGAAGTAGAAGAGTCCCGGAGCCCTTGGAGAATCGTCCTAGCAAAGCCTGATCTGGATCTAGAAAAGAAATCAAGCTTATAGTGTTTTGTAAAAATATGTACAGAGGCCTCAGCAGCAGCTTCTAGAATACTTCTGGAAATCAGCCCTTTCCAAAAAGCCATAGATGAAGCCAAGCCCCTAGTACAGTGGGCCTTGTTCCTACCTAGAATACTTTTGTTATAGTGAGAATGACAAAATGGTAATAGCCTTAGACAACCATTTCGAAATAGTCAGTTTTGACACAGGTTGTCCTTTCTTTTTACTTTCACTAGAAATGAACAGTTGATCTGAAAGATTTAATTCTGTCAAGATATTACCTGAGTTGTCTGTGGACATTCAAAGTATAATATCTTTTTGCCTTAATTTTTAGGTTCAAGAAAGAAAATGGGGAGATGGATAGTTTGGCTTAAAATAAACATATTCTGGCTTAAAGTAAACTTTAGATATAAAAGAAGTATTAGTTCTCAAAGAAACCTTGTTCCTGTAGAAAATAAGACTATTAAACTCCTGGGAGGCCCTCATGGAAGGATATTTCGGAGCACAGCGGAACCAAAGGAGGCTCTCCTACTGGAAGTCAAATCCAATTTGTAATTAGAAATAAATGTATGAAATGAGGACCAAGTAGCTGCAGAACAAATGTCATCCAAAGACACTCTAGACCAAAAAGCCACAGACGTAGCCTTGGACCTACTGGAATGAGCTTTTACCTGACCTGGAAGAGACATGCCTCTGTCCTTACAGACCTGCAGGATGCATGAAGAAATCCATCTAGCTATAGTGACCTTGGAGATATGTTTCCCCAAAAAGGGTTTATAGAAGGAAACAAACAATTGATCAGATTTACAGAAATTATTTGTCCTGTATAAATAAAATCGTAACTGTCTATGAACATCCAACATGTGGAGTTTGTATGCCATCTTTTTTCGTAAAATTAGGAAAAAAACACAGGCAAATTAATAGTCTGATTGATATTGACTGGTGATGCCGCCTTAGGAAGAAAGGATGGATTGGTTCAAAGGGAAACTCTGTCTTTGTGAAAAATCATGTATGGAATTTTGATGGACAAGGCCTGTAATTCTGAAACCCTTCTTGCAGAGGTAATAGCCACCAGAAAAGCTATTTTCCAAGATAAAAATTTTAGATCTGCAGTTGTGGCAGGCTCGAAAGGCGGAACAACCAAAACTTGAAGAACCATAGTAAGGTCCCACGGGGGAAAAGGATCTTTGACTGGGGGGGCATAACAAAAAGGTGCCTTTGATAAAGGCTTTACACAGTCTAGAAGATGCTAAGGAGGCAGAATTCTCACCCACATGATGGCAGCCAAATGAACTTTGACAGTAGAAGAACTAGCTCCGTGCTGTAAAATATCAGCTAGAATTGGGTTTAAACTATTCCTGGCTCCACAAAGTCTGCTCTTCACTTTTTCCCTTAGAACTGCTCCATCTCTAAATTTAAACACCATATTCTCATTCTAAGGCCCTTCACTGATCCAATTAAGTAATCCTACAAGTTAGCACTATTAAACCATAAGCACTACTTACTCTTATACTCTCTACGATTACCCTGTCCTCTATTGGTCCGTCTTAAATTCAGTTTCCCTATTACTCTAGCATGTCCAAAGGTCAGTCAATGGTTTCCTCTCCAGTCCAGCTGGTGAATCTGGGAATTTTGAGGCAATGTTACAACTGTCTCATGTACACGGACAACCCTCTCCTCCTCCAAACAGGTTCAAATATATGTGAGAGATGCAACTATTTAGCCAAACTGGAGGCTGAGCTCTCTCATCTCAAAACTGGTGTAACCAGTCAGGAGGAGAAGGTAACCTCACACAACACAATTCCAGTAATCCCAGCACATCAGCGAACCAAACACATAAATACACAAAAACATACTCGGAGGCTCTAAATAAAAATCTACCTAAGCAACAGAGATCTCCAAAGCAGACATCCAAGCAAATGCTACCTCAAAACAAAACACACACAACACATAACCCACAAAGTCAGTGGGCCAAGCAGCCACAGCCCTTAAGGCTGAATAACACACCTGATACTCTTGTTATAGGTGACTCTATTGTCAGACACACTGACGTCCCGCTCACCAGGCTGAATAAAGAGAAGGTCACGGTGAGCTGCCTGTCGAGTGCTAGGATCCGACACATAACGCAAGCACTCAGGTCACTCCAAAGCAAATACAAATATGACTCAGTCATTGTACATGCTGGTGTGAATGACCTGAGACGTACCTCCCTGGACTACATGAAAAGAAACATAGAGGAGCTCTCTGATCATGTAGCCCAGGCTGGTATGACCCTGACCTTGAGCAGCATCTTACCCTCACCTAGAATGATGCCACAGTACAAAGACAAAATGATCGATTTTAACAACTGGCTAAAATTTTGGTGTCATTCAAAGGGGATCCAGTGTCTGTCAGCCTGGGATGACATGCTCGACAAGCCACATTGCTTCGCTAGGGACAGCTTGCACCTGTCACCACTGGGCTTTCGGATATTGACAAAGGCTCTTGCCACCCCCATAGTGCCTTTTTTAGGCAAGGCTCAAAAGTCAAACCCACCCCCATAGACAGCACAAGGAACACGAAACTAAGGGTAATGCTGCTAAACGCCAGAAGTCTTAACCTGAAGATGCACGCACTCAAAGCTCTCCTCAGTATGGAGAACATTGATATCTGTGCAGTGACAGAAACCTGGTTCAAGGCTCCAGAGAGCACCCCAGCACTACCAGGCTATACCTCATATCATGCTTTTCGGCCCCAAAACCCGGACCGAACCACAAAAGGAGGGGGAGTTTCCATATTTATCAAGGATATCCACACCTCCAGGTTAGTGGCATTGCACAAAGTATCGGAGACCATCCATGTGCAACTAACAGTGGGCAAGACTGCTTTTCAGTTTATAGCATCCTACAGACCACCCTCTCAAAGTCAGGAATCCCATTCAGCTTTCCTGAAAACATTGGAGAACATGAAGTTCTCTCCGAACACCATTATATTGGGTGACTTCAACTACCCAAACATTGACTGGGAGCACTACTCAAGCCCCAGCACCTTAGCCCAAAGATTCCTGGAAATTATAAACTCAAATGCTATGGAACAACTAGTCACCACTCCCACAAGAGGGGACAACATACTAGACCTGATCATTACCAACATGGGGACTCTATGCTCCACACCAGAAGTATATCCCTCATTGGTAAGATCAGACCATAAATTAATTTCACTGAATGTCCACATCCTGACCCCACCCCCAGCCCAGAAAACCACAGTGAAAAACTTCTCAAAAGCGAACTTCTCACTTCACCGAAGTGGAATCCTTCAAGGCCCCAGGGCCAGTGGAAACTACAGCCCAAACTGCAGAATCCTATATAAATGCATTCTACGGACATCTCCAGGAATGCATGGATCATGCTATCCCAAACAAAACCAAGACCCAATCATCCAAAGGCAGACGTCCAGTCTGGTGGACCCCTGCCATAAATAAACTGTACAACAGAAGGAGGAAGCTACTACATGATAGAGCAAACTCCCTAATAGGGAAGGTATCTCTGATCAGTACTAGCAAAAAATTACGATCCCTCATAAAATCTTCTAAGGCCAGCTTCGAGAGAAAAATTGCACAGGACACCAAAGACAATCATAAGGCTTTTTTCATTTATGTTAGAAACCTGGGATGCAACTCCCAGACTTGTTTTGAGCTGATTCTAAACGACAAAAAATACACTGAACCCACAGACATCGCCAATATCCTGGCAGACAGGTTCAGTGCAAACGTCTCCACCCCCTCCCCCCCAAAAGAGCAAGTATCTATCCAGGCAGAAGGCTGCCTCCCAAACATCTCAGATGCTCAGGTGAAGGCTGCCCTCTCCAAAGCAAAAAACACTGCTTCCATGGGACCAGATGATGTCCCAGGTTGCGTCCTACATGAACTACAAGAGGAACTAATCCCTCAAATAAAACAGCTGTACAATCTCAGCCTCACTACAGGATATGTGCCCACAGAATGGCGTACAGCAACAGTGGTCCCACTCCACAAAGGTGGAGCCTCTACGGACCCTGGAAACTATCGCCCCATAAGCTTGACTAGCTTAGTCTGCAAGGCTATGGAGAGGATTATCATGGAGCTCATAAACAAAGGCATTGGGGACCTACAGACACTAGATCCTACCCAGTTCGGCTTTGTCAAGGGCAGATCCTGCCTTTTGAACCTGGTTGACTTCTTTGAAACAGTCACCAAAGCCATAGATGAAGGGAAGGTAGTCCACACAGCCTATCTGGACCTTACAAAGGCATTTGACACAATACCCCACTCGGGCATCATAGATAAGCTATCCAGCTTAAATATAAACCCCTATGTCACAAGATGGGTCGCAAACTGGCTCAAAGACAGAACCCACAGAGTGAGAGTTGCTGGAGCCATGTCAGACTCGAAACTGGTCACAAGTGGCATCCCACAGGGTTCTGTCCTCGGACCACTCTTGTTCGGTATATACTTTTCCGAGGTACAGGCAAACGTGGGAGGACTATGGCTCACCAAGTTCACAGACGACTGCAAACTGGGCGCCATAATCAACTCTCCAGCTGACACACACATCCTTCAAAAAGGTCTCACAGAGACAGATAACTGGTACTAGCACCATGGTTTAAAGCTAAATGCCAAAAAATGTATAGTCATACCCTTTGGCAAAAACAATGTGCCCACAAATTACCACATAGGCGGAAACCCATTAAGTACAGAGAAAGTTATTAGGGACCTGGGGACCCAAGTTGATAGCAATCTCTCCTTTGAAAACCACATTGCCAAAGTGGTTAGAAAGACCTTCTACATAGTCCACCTCATCACGAAGGGTTTCACATCTAGATCAAGAGAGGTAATCAGGCCTCTTTATTCATCCCTCATCAGGCCCATCATAGAATACAATGCCCCTTTTGGGATGTACCTTACCCGACACCTGCAGCAATTAGAAAGACCCCAAAAGTATCTCACCAAGAGGATCAAGGGTCTCAAACAGATGCCATATGCTGCTCGGTTAAAAAATCTCCAGCTCTACTCATTTGCATACCGCCTACTTCGAGGCGATCTATGCCTGACATACAAAGCTATGTCAAATCCAGAATTAATGGACATGCTCCAAATCAGTACATCTAAATCCCTTAGAGCCACACGCTCGAGGGACTTGAACCTCAGCACAGAAATAAATAGAACTTGCTGGAGGGACAGGTTCATAACCCAGAGGCTCCCTTCGCTCTGAAATAGAATTCCAGTTCATGTGAGGCAGAGCACCTCACTGAATCTCTTCAAGAAGAATCTCGATAAGTGGATAGGGGATCGTAGGTTTGTCCCAGGGATTACTCCCGTGTCACTATTAGACAGAGGCACAGTAAACTAAACCTTAAAAAGGGCACAGTATACTCAAATCAAGGGGTGACGTAAGCCATACAGAATCGGGCTAGGCTTATAATTGCCCCAGGGCAGATAGCCTAGTATGAACCTATGAACCTATAAGAAAATCAAGAATGGCGGAAATAGGGGCCGTGAAAGGTTCTAAACTCCTTTGAGAGGCCCAGAAAGAAAAACATTTCCACTTGCTGCAATAAACCTTCCTGGTCGAAGACTTATGAGCAGCTACCAAAATAGATCTGAGGAGGATAGTCCGGGAGTTCTAGCAATTACAGGAACTGGAGCAGCCAAGCCATGAGGTTCAGGCTGTCCAGACTCGGATGAGGCACCACTGAAGGGTGTGAAATTAAATCCTGAATGGGATCTATGATCCAAGGTGGAGCCAGAAGGTGAGACTAAAGGAAGGGAAACCATACCTGGCGAGGCCAGAATGGGGCAATGAGGATCACTTTGCTCCCCAGTCGATGAGCTATCTGCAGAAACCTCAAAATGAGAGGCACTGGTGGGTAAGCATACAGAAGACCGGCAGGCCAAGCATGAACTAGAGCATCTCTGGGGGACTCCCCCGGCAGGGGGTTCAGAGCGAAAAACTAGCTGCACTTCGCGCTGGAAGGAGATGCAAAGAGATAGCAGCAAGGTTGACCACACTCACTGAAGATCTGTTCTGCTACTGACAGATTCAGAAAACCACTCGTAAGGCATCAGAATGGTCCAACTTAGCCTGTCCGCTAGAATGTTGGACCTTCCTGGAATGTGTGTTGCGAAGAGAAAGCGACCGATGGAAATCGCCCATCCCCACACTCTCATGGCCTCACGACAAAGGGGGTAAGATCTGGTCCCTCCCTGTTTGTTGATATACCAGACCACTGACATGTTGTCTGACTGAATAGCAATCGTCCCCAGAGGAAGAAAGGCATGAAGGGCCTGCAATGTTAGAAGGACCGCCCTCATCTCTAGGACATTTATACGCAAGCCGGTCTCTATGAGGGACCACAGGCCTTGGGCTGTCCTGCCTGAACAATCCTCCCCCCACACGAGTTGGATGGCATCCGTGGTCACTGTGGTTTGGGCCATGGCTGGAACAAACGGTTGTCCCTCCAAAATGTCCAGAGAGCTCATCCATCATATGAGGGATGACAGACACACTCGACTGAGATGAATAGGATAAGTCAATGGCAGGTCCAACAGGGACCACTGAAGCGCTAGGGTCCACTGCAGAATCCTCATGTGTAACCGAGCACATGGGAGAAGAGGTATGGTTGCCGCCATCAAGCCTAGAGCCCTCAACACTGATTCTGCTGTTGGAATATGAGAACGGTAGATCAGGGAGACATGCATCCTCAGGTTTTGAACTCTCTCCAAGGTCAAGAATATTTTGCATTGAAGAGTGTCTATCCTGGCACCAATGTAGTCTATCACCTGTACAGGATCTAGGAGACATTTGGATGTGCTGATTGTGATCCCCAAATGCAGGGCAAGTGTCAGGAAATAATCCCCGGTTTGGGAAAGTAGACTCCTGGTGGGAGCAGTGAGTAGCCAATCGTCCAGGTACGGATAGACCTAAACCCACTGAAGCTTCAGATGAGCCGCCACAACTGCCATCACTTTGGTAAACACCCTGGGGGCTATGGCGAGATCAAAGGGTAGGGCTCGAAATTGGTAATGATTGACTCCTAACCAGAAGTGGAGAAACCTTCTGGAGCTTCTGTGCATTTTTATGTGATAGTAAGCATTCTGGAGGTCTAACGAGCACATCCAGTATCTCTCTCTTACAGGTACGGCATGATGGACTGTAATGTGACCATCCAGAACTTCTCTTTGGAAACTGATAGGTTCAGGGTAGACAGATCCAGAATGGGCCTTAAGTCCCCCGTTTTCTTTGGCACCAAAAAGAACCTGGAGTAGAAGCCCGATCTGGACTGATCTGGGGGGACGGTTTTGATGGCTCGTTTTACTAGCAGCATAGAAATTTCCTGTGCTGCTGCCTCCCTTTACAAGGGTGAAATGTCTGGGAGGTATCTCTTAGATATGGAGGAACCCACAAAGGGGATAGAGTATCCTCTGGATATGATTTGAAGCACCCAGCGGTCCATTGTTATGGACTCCTATGCCGCTGGGTGCAAGGACAATCATCCCCCAACTGCCTCCAGAGTAGAGCAGTCGGGCAACCCCTCAGGGTTGCTGCCAGGGTCTGTCCGAGAAAGGTTCTTGAGACGTGAAGTTCCGCGGACCCCCTCTGCCTCTGGGCCGGCGTCCATTCTGTGCCCTTCTGCCTCTGGGGAAGAAGAGCTCAGAGTGTCCCGGTAATACTGAGACTTCTGGAACTACATCTTCTTTGGCCCTCTCTAGTTCAGAGAAAAGGACCTTTGAGTGTTAGAGAAGCATATCCCGATGGCAGACAGTGTCTTCCCGTTCTTCTCACTCTGGACTAATGTCTCCTTGACGGTCTTACTGCAGAGTGTAGAACAGTCATAAGGGGCATTGGCAAATGACGCCTTGAAGGGTTCAGAAAATTGACATAACCTGAGCCAGGCGTTACGCCTCATGGACACGCTGGATCCAACCACCCTAGCCACTCCTTCCATAGCATGGGAGAGGAGTCGCATGGATGTGTTTAATACCACTTTTAGAGTGGCCATCTTCACAGAGAATGAAGCCCTGTCCTCCTGCGACATTGACTTGGGTGGGAGACTCCTCCAGCTCCTTTACTAGGTCGTGTTGGAATATAGTGACATGGGCCAAATAATTCAGCACCCTTAGCGAAAAGGTAGCTGAAGCGTACACCCGCTTCCTTAGGCGGTCCATCATCCATGACTCTCGGTCAGGAGGGTGGATTGAGGAACTCTCCTGGGCAAGTTCCTTCTTAGTAGCTGCTGCTACCACCATGGCATCAATGGGGGAGCCCTTATTCCGTGATGGCCTATCAATGGGGTGGCTTAAGATTTTATCAGGTCACTTGGGGATAGGCTCTATGGTGTCCAGTTTCTTCCATACCCACAAAGTGACCAAATCCACCAAAGGATCCATGGGAGGGGACACCCAAGAAGTAGACGGGCCAATGCCAAAAGCCTCTAGGAACACAGACTCATCAGAAGAAGGTTTGGGGGCAGACCAACCTCCCTGCTGGCGCAGGATCTCCATGATGTCTCCAAAGAAAACATCCTTGGGAGGTGATCTTGGGGTACCCTCTCCATCATTTAAATCCGTGTCCTCGGTGAGGGACTTGGGGGAGTCCAAGTGCCTCCTCTTGCACATATGCTTGCAAGGCACCTCTCCAGTGGGGCTCTCCGGGGGGGGGTCGCTCACAAGCCATTTGTTCCCCGGGGGGACCGTCTGTGGCGCTTCGAGCATGGGCTGTCCCTCTGGTAAGACAATGGGGACCGTAGACAGAGCCGAGGGGGTCTGGGAGGAGTCCGAGGGGGTGATAAGGGGTCTTGATCCTATGGAAAGGACCCTTTCTACCACATCAAATGCCAAAGGAGAGCGAACCTCCTGGGAAACCACTGAGGAAGTCAGTCTCCCCAGGTCCGACATGAGAATCGGAGCCAGGCCTGAGGTGGACAGAGCTCCAAGTGAGGGAACCTGGCCCAACAAAGTCAGAGCCAATGGAAAAGGTTCCACTCCCCCAGATCTGACACGCAAGCTCTTGCTCTGACAGTGGCTCGGATCTGAGCTGGTCAGATCCGAAATGCTCCAGGCAGCTGTTGGCATCGAGGAAACAGGTACAGTCAGTGCCGACCCCCTGACCAAAGCCAACATCAGATCCGAGTACTCCGAAGCGAAAGATCAGATTGGAAAAGGAGAAATGGGTTGAAAGAAAGGAAACAAGCTCCCCCTCCAGAGGGAGGGGGGGCTGGCAAGCCCCCCATCTGAATCTGTGTATGGATAAAGCACCTCATCATCTTATCCAGATCCATATCCAACAAGGAGTGGGTTGACCATGACGAGGCCACAGACTTCGACCTGGTGGGTTGGGGTACTGAGGCCTGAGAGGCTGGACGTGTCTTCTCCGGCTCCAGGGAGACCCTCGGAGATCAGAGCCAAGGGAAATCACAGGTCCTTGGAGTTTTGCTGGAAGAAGTGAGGTCCAGGGACCTCTTCCTCTTTTCCCTCATCTCCGACTCTCTCTCCCTTTCTCTACCTCTCTTCTGTTCCCCTGCCACAGGCTTAGCTACAGGAGGTTGAGTCCCAGCCTGGGATGGAGGAGAAGCCAGAGGAAGAGAGGAGGGAGAGGCGGCCACAGCAGCTGCTGTGACTGAAGCCAAAGACAAGGAAAGAGAGTCAGAAGGAGGAAGAAGACCTTTGAGGGCCAACTTGGCCTTCCTATCCTTCAGGGCATGGGGGGTTGAAGCCCACACAAATGCTACATTCCACGCTCAGGTGGGCCACACTCAAGCACAAAATACACAGAATGTGGTCATCTGCTGGGGAGAGCTTATGGCCACATTCTGTGCAGCACTTGAACACAAGCTTTTCAGCCATAGCAGAAAGATAGCCTCAGAAAAAAAAACAGGCAAGGTCTTTCTAAATTACAATACACAGATACCCACTCACCACACTCACTACAGAGAACACTGAGGAGGGGAGGGGAAGCTACTACCTACACCACAGAAACAAACTACTCTAACTACCTAAAACCACTAACACTCGACTCACCAAGCGAGGGGAGGAGAAAGGGGACCTATACTAACACTAATCTGAAGAAAAAGAGAAAATTTTCCTATTCACAGAAAGTTTTATAACCCACTGCTAGTTGGAGCTCAGAAGACACAATGTGAAGCAAATCGCTGCAAATGAGATCTGGGGATGGAAGGCAGTGGAGGTGCACTATGGGTAAGTGGAGGAGTTTGGAGCTCAGAGGTGATGCTAGCAAAACTGCCGGATTGGATCCGATACGGATTCATAACCCACAGGTTGAAGACCAAATGAAGTAAACTACTTCAGATTACTGCATTTAAAGAGGAGAATCCATGGACAGGCATGCTGAAATGGATGATAAATGAACTTTGATAGAGAAAAAAAGAAAGGCCATAGGACAGTAACTCACACAAATATTGTAAAACCAGAGTAATACTAGTCATGAATGGGTGTCGGTTATTTTGGTGGCACTAATTCGGAAATCTGTTCCATTTGTTAATATATACACACACACACACACACACACACACACACACACACACACACACAATTGTATATATATATATATATATATATATATATATATATATATACATATATATGACTTTCTAGTAGCTGTCTTTCTTTCATCCATTAGTACCTGCTGCATGTCCACTGTAAACAGGTGCCTAAAATGAATTAAGATCCTATTATCTAGGCAGTCAATTGAAGTTGACTGGTACCGGGGTTTATCAAACACTCCTATTCTTATGTGAGTAGATCCAGTCTGTAAGGAAGTTTCTGGAAATCGTCCCTGTCTCTTTCCACAAAAAGGGAGGACCATGGTTGCCTGGGCCATAAGGGAGTAACCGCAATGATGCAATGATCTTGGGTTATTCCTTCAGAATCTTCGGAAGTACCATAGATATTAGTAGAAAAGCATACAAGAACATTCCTGTCCATGGAAATGATAATGCATCGGTCTTCCAGGTCTTCTTGCATGGAGTCCTGGAACAGAATCTTGCCAGTTGATTGTTCAGAGAGGAGACAAAGAGGTCTACTTAAGGAATGCCCCATGGATGTATCAAATCTTGAAAGACCCCCTGATCTAGTTAACATTCGTAAGGGTCTGTCCAGGTACTGCTCAACTGTCTGTCACACAATTTTGCCATGATGAAATGGAGGATGCCTGTAGAGTGAGACTGTGCTGTGAAGTTATATCCCAAGCTAACAAGGCTAGTCTGCAAAGTGGGTACAACCTAGTTGTCCCTGTGAAAGTGTCTGTAACAACTTGAGGTCCTGAGGGCCAAAGCTGATTCAGAGAGTTGAGTGCCTGGATTAGGGCAAGCATCCCCTTGATATTTATGTGCTTGCATTTGTCCTTGGTGTCCCACACATCCTGTACTTTTATACCTCCTGAAACTGATCCCCAAGTAAAATCCAAGGTGTCTGTGGTAACTGACTGCTTTTAAACAGGGAAGAAGGGGAGACCTGGATTTACGGATGTCTGTTGCCTCCACCAAATGATTTCTCTTCTGACAATCCCCATGACTGAGATTAGAAAAGACAAAGGGTACTGAGATCAGAGAGAAAGAAATACCACTAAGGCAACGAACAAGCCAAAAATAAACAAAAAAGTTTATTATACTTAGTATCTCAACTATTCAGCCTTCAGAGAGTAAAAAACTGTAACAAACAACTCACTTAATATACACATAAAATTATTTTTTTTAAAACCTATTAGTGCTTTTCTACATGAATATTTGAAAAAATATGTTTTGGGCTTACCTTCATATGTAAGCGATAGTCAAGATTTTTTGACTAAAATACAGAGTTTTAAGTGGAACAGCTCCATGTTCTGGTTGTATATGGATGTAAACAGTTTATATACGAACATCAGACATGATGTGGGTATTCAAGCCCTGTTTTATTTTCTAGGTGATTTCCCTATGCCTTATTTGTTGATTGATTTGATTGCATTTAGTTTAAAGAATAATTTCTTTGTCTTTAATGGGGAAGTTTTTCACCAATTACAGGAGACTGCAATGGGGGCAGCTTTCGCCTCCATGTATGCCAACCTGGTTATGGGTAAGTTTGAATTTGATATATATCGCCACAATTTTTATAGGTCCTAGGTTTTATTATATTTGAGGTTTATAGATGACCTCTTTGTGTGAAGGCCCTATGGATGCTGCTTCCCAGTTTGGGGAAGATTTATAAGTTAATAATATGGGTCTACAATTTGATGGTATCCAGTTGGGCATGGAGGTGAATTTTCTGGATATTAAATGTAGTCAGCTGAATACAGGATTATATAGTAAATTTGAACAGATAAATCAATTTCTATATGGAAGCAGTTGTCATCCACGAATTTTTGAGGATACATATACTTTGTAGTAAGGATGAAGTCTTTAATAATGAGATTTTAGAATCTGAAAAAAATGTTCTTATATAGGGGTTATGATGTAAGGAGGTCAGTAGTGGAAGCAAAAGCAAAAGTAATGGAGTTAAGATGGTTGAATGTTTATACCAATTGTGGGGCCCGCAGTATTAGTAATGTTTATGATAATAGTAATAATGCCCCCTTTGGGTATCCTGATAATATTAGTTCTAATACAGGCAGGAATAAAGTGAATTCTAAAGAAATTTATTTTGTCACTACTTTAATGTTATTAGTGACAAAATTGTGAACACTGTCCGACTGTTTTGGCCTATGTTGCTTAGGGACAAGGAATTGAACTTATTACTGCCTAAAATACTTCAGAAGCCACAGTGGTGCAGCAGTAGTGTTGTTGCCTCACAGCAAGAGGTTCTCCCATTCGATTCTCGGCTGGAGCACCTTCTGTGTGGAGTCTGCATGTTCTCTCCGCGGTCGATTGGCTTTCGAAAGACATGATTAGAATGGGCGTGCCTTCCCTGAAGGTTGGGCGTCGAGCTGTCACCTCGGCACCCGTAAAAAATCTACTGCCAAGCATTAGCGGACCGGAGTTCCGCTGTGGCGATCCCTAACTGGGAAAAGCCGAAAGAAGAAGAACAACAACTGCCTAAAAGACTTCAGGTATACTATAAGAGGCCAGAAATTTAGAAAATATGGTAGTACATAATCAGTTTGAACTCCCCACTGTTGGACTCAATACAGAAATTTCAACCCTTAAAGGTACTATACCTTATAATAAATGCTATGTATGCAAAAATGTGGTTAATTGTTTTAAATATATTAATGGGCATTATTTTTCGGTAAGGTGTAACTTTAGTTGTAATACTTGTGGGGTTATATATGCTTTAAAGTGCAGCTGTAATAAGTTTTATATTGAGGAAACCAGTAGAAGCTTTAAGGTATGCTTTCAAGAGCATTTAAGAGATATAAAAAATGCTAAAATAGAGAGCCCTTTAGGTAGTCATTTTCTTGAGTTTCACAATTCTAATCCTGATCACATTTGTGGATGTGTCCTGGAGAAAGTTGAGGTATCCTCTTGCTGTGAGGCAACAATGCTTGTACGGTACTAAAGTTGAGGAATTGCCCTGTCTGTTGAACAGCAACCTTATTCCAACATAAAATTTCCGACTCCTCCCTAAGCTAAGGAATTGTACCTATTCTCTCCCTGATCAACAGTCCCTCAAGGAAAATAAAAAAGAAAGTATGTGTTTTAAAACTACTGCCAGTAGAAAAAAATTGTTTAATACTCCAGGTTTTAATGTACACTCCCTAGCCAGGATGGCCAGCAGCCCAAACCTTTCTTTTTCCCCAATTAGCCTACCTTCCCCTCTTGTACCCTCTGTAAATAACTGATATCCTTCCCTCCTCTTATTCCTAGACCTGCTACCTCCCATGAGAAGCTATTGTTGCTATACAGTCTTTGTCCACCAGATGGCACCCTTTTCAGAGATCTATCCTGCTGTCTTAAAATATGCTGCAGTGGTACAGCGGTAGCGTTGTTACCTCACAGCAAGAGGTTCTCCGATTCGATTCTCGGCGTGGCTTGGGAGTGCCTTCTGTGTGGAGTCTGCATTTCCTCCCCGCGGTTGGGTAGCGTTCGAAAGACATGCATGCATAAATGGGCGTTCCTTTGTTGAAGGTTGGGTGTCGAGCTGGCACCTTGGCGTTTCATAAAAATCTACTGCCAATCATTAGCGGACCGGAGTTCCTCTGTGGTGACCCCTTACTGGGAAAAAGCCGAAAGACAAACAACAACAACATCCTACTGTCTTAAAATACAACTCTCAGGCATCCAGTTTTTCATAACTTGTTTAAGTTGCAGTCCCACTCTATATTTCTATTTTTTACTCTGCATCACTTAACTACTCTGCCTACTATCCCTGCTATCAAGGCTCTTACCTCCTACCTACCCCCACCTAAACTTACCTTAGCAATCAGCTCTCCACTGATTGTTCTCCTAGGGTTCACTCCTTCAGTGGCCCTACCCACTCCGTTCGCCCTGCAGGCTCACTCCGCTCCCCTACCCTGCCCCCAATTCTCACCCTCCCCCACTACTTCTACATTTATACACCCTAACCACACACCCCCATCCATACAACCAATCACATGCTCCAACTCCTTAAAGTGAAAATACCCACTTCCCACTAGTCACCACCTTAGTAAACTATCTGTACTTATCCCTGTATAGTAACATAATTCTTCTACAATGCCACCCACAACTACCCTAACACACCTGAAGCCCTTACCCTTATTCTCACTCCTAACTATTCTAACTATACCTTAGCTACTTACTTTCTATGAACACCTTAACTGTCTAGGATTTCACAACCCCATAAAGCAAACCTCCACACCGCTTATAATCCCTCATAGGTATAATAACACATCCTGTCCACCAAAGTATTTATCAGCTAAATTTCATAGATATTGGGGATAGCCTCTTTGTTGGAATAACTTAGTTATAAAGTTCAATTCCTCTAACATATTGTCATATTCAGAAGTCATCCGTGTAGCACGAATGCACTGTCCTTTGAATACATTAGATTTAACTTTGTCGGGGTGACAACTGTCAAATTCCAAGTAATTATTAGGAAATGTGTTTTTCTGATGTATTTTATACATACATACATATAGTAATATATTCAGATAGAATACTTGTACATCTGTGATAGGATTGATTACTAGGATGTAGCTCATTCAGTTCTACATGGAATGTTGATTAATTCGTGTATAACAATGGATACTGTTTCTTTAAACATTTTTAAATTCTTGGCGCCAAAAAAGATTTATAAGCCTTGTTAATTGTATTATAAGATGTTCTGATGAAGCCCAACGTGGTTGGGTGAAAGCGCTTAACCTATTCAGTTAATACTAGTTACATTTGGAATACTTTTAACCTTTTTTGCTTTGTTACAATAAATTTGCTTTACGCTGACAAGTGGTTTTGCACTTATTGGTGACTCCGGGGTTGCTTGCTAAATCCATATATATCATTTGTATCTACCTTCCCCCAGGCAATAATACCAGCACCTTAGAGGCTATCCTAAGCTGGCTTTCGACCACCTACCCCACAAGAAACCATAGTACTCGGGGACTTTAATATAAACTGGAAGTGCTGTACATCTGAACAGCCTTCCACTCATATTAACCTATATGGTTTTACTCAAACCATTACATCCTCCACTAGAACCAATAAATTTAATAACAGTGAAAGTACCCTAGATTGGATTCTCACAAATAGTCATCACCAAACTTACAAAGTAGGTACCTTCCATGAAGATATAAGCGACCACTCACTCACCTTCTTAATCAGGTATAAAAGTGATATTCCAAACACAACCATTTATAAGACAGTAAGGACTAACAAAAATGTCAACCCCTACAGCTTTCAAAAAGAACTTATAGCTTGTGACTGGTCACCCCTGAAACACCTGCCATTAGAAGATGCAGTCAAATACTTTAATTCTAAATTCTTAGCTAGTCTAGATTGCCATGCCCCAACATGCACAATTAGAACTAGGACTAAACCAGCCCCATGGCTCTCCAAAACTACCAAACAAAAAATCCTCCAAAGAAACAAACTCTGGGCCAGCTGGCGTACAACTAAAAGCCCTACAGAACAATTAAAGTTCAGACAGCTAAGAAATGAAACAAAAAAGCCATATTGTCAGATAAAAGAAACTTTTACTGTCAACTCCAACAAACCCACCAAAATAAACCTCAAAAATTCTGGTCAGGCATCAATAAACTCTTACACCCAGGTCGTTCAGTCACACCCACTCCCTCAGGCTCTGATCACAACAATCCCAACCAAATAGCCAATTCTTTTAACACTTTTTTCACAGATACTATTCAATCTCTTGCTAATCATCTATCCCCTGACACCATATCTTCTTCCTCTGATATCTCCAACAGCCCCCCACTATTTCAATTTCAACCTGTTCCAACATCCCTTGTCTGTACCCTTATTCAGAAACTTAAACCCACCACCCTCTCTGCAGACCTACTACCTGCAGAATACCTGCAAAAAGCTGCAAAAGCTATAGCCTACCCCATATCCATCCTCATTAATAGAACTATTTCTGAAGGAACTATCCCATCAATCTGGAAAATTTCACATATCCCCCTGTATAAAGGTGGTAATTCCAAAGATTTATCTAACTACAGACCTATAGCCATATTATCCCCATTGGCAAAAATCACGGAAAAAT
Source organism: Protopterus annectens (assembly GCF_019279795.1). Taxonomy (NCBI): domain Eukaryota; kingdom Metazoa; phylum Chordata; order Ceratodontiformes; family Protopteridae; genus Protopterus; species Protopterus annectens. Next base: position 515,505,513 of record NC_056730.1, on the reverse strand, counting down.
GCATTCATAAGCAACTATTAAGCTACCTACTAGAAAACAACTTACTAGCCACCTGCCAACATGGCTTTAGACCATTTCATAGCACCACCTCTGCTCTCTTATCCTTCACCGACTGCATTAATAAAAATTGAAATAATGACACTCTATCCTCAGCCCTATTTATTGATCTGTCAAAAGCCTTTGACATGGTTAACCACCAGCTCTTCATAAACATACTTAAAAACCTGTCACTGGATGCACTTGCTATACAGTGGTTCCAGTCCTAGTTAAATAACAGGCAGCAGGCTGTACTATGGGAGAATAACTTGTCTTCCCACCTCCCAGTTGCCCTTGGTGTCCCTCAAGGCTCCATATTGGGTCTTCTCCTCTTCTCTATCTATACAAATGACCTACATTCTGTAATACCTCAAGCTACCTGTATCCAATATGCAGATGATTCCATGTTAATATGTTCAGCCACTTCTCCATCAGAACTTCAGTCCCTAACCCAAAACATCTTTAGCACAGTAGAGAATTGGCTTCTACACCGATGTCTCATCTTGAACCCAAAAATGCTACTATTCACTCCCACCCACAGGGCCACCCCACTGAACTTTACTCTTACTTCTAGCAATGGAACTATCATATCCCCTGATCCTACCACTAAACTACTTAGGGTACTAATTGATAATAACCTTACCTTTGAGCCTCATATTAACCACACTATAAAACCAGTAAACAAAAAATTAAGGTTCCCTCTACAGGATCAAACCCTTTCTGACTCCACTAGCCAGGACCACTACTGCTCATACCCACTTAATCTCAACCCTACTATAGGCTTCCCCTATCTATACTAAACTATGTAAAAGCAATCTGAACAAGCTGGTTATCTCCTACGACAATATTGCCAGATTTGCAACTGGATCAACCTATAGAACCCATCATTATAACAATCTTAATCAACTAGGATGGTTAGAGTTGTCAAATCTAATACTATTGAACCAATTAATAGTTGCCCATAAGATCCTGTATCAACAAACAAATACACCAATACTCACTAACCTTACCACCCCCTACAATAATCTCAAGACCCTACGCTCATCAAATAAACTACTGGTACAAATAGGTAAAACCAACAATTTGGCTGGAGACTCATTGTTCTCTAATACAGTGGGTAAAACCTGGAAAACCCTCCCAATCACCTAACCTCCCTACCCTCAATTACCCTATTTAAAACCAAACTGAAACCATACCTTAAATCACATTGGTTATGCCCCTGTGTTAACCCAGACTAACTACTTCACTTGTCCATAGACACTAATCTTCATACCTGTATAAGCTAGTTACCTTTCTATTATCAATAATGTGCCTGTGACTTTTCAGTTTAATAGTGTCATTGTACATATTATGTATGAATATCCATAGTTATGTACTAGGATATTTTCTTATTAATAAGCTAAATGCAATGAAATGTAATGATTGCCAAAACTTTGTAATGTACCTGTGTTTTGTAAATAAGACTCTGATTTGTGGAGCTTTTCTCCCTGGGCCTCCACTGAAAATGGACATATATTCAGTTGGATCAGCCTGGTCAACAAATGTAAAATAAATAAAAAATAAAATAAAATTGTATGTTTTTGTTTTAGCCTGAAGAAGCTTTTAAGCAAAAGTTTTATTGTGAAGAAAACTTGCTATTAAAGTGTTCCTGTGGTACCAGTTTGTTTGTGTCTTTCGGCTTCTCCCGGTTAGGGGTCACCACAGTAGAACTCCGGTCCACTAATGATTGGCAGTTGATTTTTACGTACCGGCTTGCCAGGCCTGACGCATAACCTTGAATGAAGGTACGCCCATTCACACATGTCTCCATGCAGAAGCCGCTCTAGCTGAGAATCGAACCGGACAGCGTCTTACTGTGAGGTGACAATGCTACCGCAGCACCACCACCGCGGGTTTCTAATTTATTTATTTATTTTTTTTGTTGGAGCTGCTGGTTTTGTTCTTTATTCACTAATTTTGTTGTTACATTGACAAATTCACACAGATTAAAACAAATAACTTTAACATAAATAAAATTTATAATAATGTAACAGAAATACAAAAAACGGACCACAAGAGCTGGAGAGGCTGCTGGCACACAGGGTGCCACTATCTTATTATCTTTATGTGGGGTAAAAGTTGAGTAGTCTGAGGTACAAGAAATGGCCACAGGAGAGTCATCCACCTGCGGCTAAGGCACATTTGTGCTGGCAAAGATTGTTTGCTTAACTTTTTCTTATTGTGGCTGGAAGAAGGACTGTCTGTGGGACCAATAGTTTTTTTCCAAGATCAAGTCGAAAATGGTGCCTTTTTCCCAGGAAAGAGGAATAGCAAATGCAGGTAAAAACTGTCTTTAAGTCACTTTTTTGATAGAAAAACACAGTAAAACGCACTTTAAAACAGTATGCCAGCCCCAAAAAGTAAAACATTTTCTCCACAGAAAAAAATGGTTTTCAGTTACTTTACACAACTTTTAAAATGACAAAATAAAACAGCACCCATTTAAAAGTACAATACAGTCTAGCAGCACTCTATTAAAACACAAAACTCCTAACTTAAAATAACTTTCCTGAAGAAGAAAGTGATAAAACAGCAACAATATTTAGAAAATGTATGTTTTTTTTTACCAAAAGGGAACTTATCTGCCCAGCAAAGGAAGAGTACAAGCAGAGTGTCGATCTTTGAAAGCCTCAGTGGACCGTATTCTTTGGCGTCAGTAAAACTGTGAAGGGCTTGGTGCCCGTACTTGTCTTTTACTCAGTTCATCTCGAGCTAACTGACAGTTTGGGTGCATGAAAGGTGCCCTGGCTTTAGAAGATGGTCAGCTGCTATATCCTTGGCAGGATATAGGCCATATAGCTAAGGCTACTGCAGTAGTGATCAATATGATAAACATCTATAGTGACATCAGAAGCCTGAATCTGAGTACTCTGGGGCTAGGTTGGTCAGCACTGACAATGAAAATGCTGCTGGTGACATGGACCCTGAAAACCCAACCCTTTTGATATAATCTCTAGTATCTCAGTGAGTCATGACAGAATGCATGGTAACTGGTGCGATGTTATGGGACTTGCTACTATTAGAAGCATTAATGCTGTAACAAAATCAGCAAGGAACTCTTCTACTGTAAGTTACAGCAATGTTTATTTAAATAACAAGTGGTTGTTAAAAGTTGTCCAAGCTGTTATTTGGTGAATTATTCTATCCTGCCTACAGTATTAAGTAAAGAGATTTGTATTATGTGTATCTGCAACAACTGCTTATGGTTACGTGCATACTAAATGGCTACCTGGATTAGGTGCCTCCCATGTGGGTGTTCAGCAGGCCACTCTGCTCGTTCTGGGAACACCACATTTTTCTCAGTGACGGCAGAATATAGGCCTTCTGTTTTGGCTTTTTAGTGGGGTTACTGCTTAATATTGGCTTTAAGCATGGGTAAACAACTATATATTTGAGCCCAGCTGTATTCTATGTAGTGTAATAGCCTTCTGTTACCTCAAAACTGTGTACTATATTTTAGAGTGATAGCGCTTGGCCAGATGTATGCCGATAACTCTTTATCAGCAGCTGAATTACTTTGCAGGTGTTTTTCTGTGAATATCTAACCTTCTGGTCGGTAAATGTTACCAAATGTTAAAATTTGCTTGTCGTTTGTAGTGATCGGCTCATATAAAGCGTGTTCTTTAGGTCTGACCATACTACTATTGTTGGGGGTGGTTTACCCTCTGCATAGAGGGCATTTCTCGTCTGTTTTTTAATCAGGAACACCTAATTAAGCAGTTGTCTTGGAGCTCGCTCTTTTCTTTCTGTTTTCACTGTGTGAATCCTAGTTTTGTACTCTCATTGTGAAATTATGGGAAATATTATGGCAGATGCACTACTGTTACCTTCCTAAAAGGGAAAACTGGTAATATCCACCGACAGAAAAGTATTATGCCTGGTAATTGAACCCATTAAGCCCATTAAGTGAACCAACTGCAGCTGAAAAGTAGTAAGCCTATTAATTCAACCTTGACCGCTGTGGGATTCTGTAGAGTTAGACTAGGTCATATACTGGGCTAAACAAAAATACTTTTAATCCTATTTGTAAAGTAAGCAGGCAGTCTGGGCTTAGAACAGACAGCAAAGCTCTTAGTGGGAGTAATAATTTCTAGTGGCCGATTCTTGCACCTTGTCTTTTTGAATATCTGCTGCTTTCTTTCAGTATGGCTTCATAGAGTATGTGCAATTGGGCTTGTTGCATTTCACTACTTGCCTACTAGCTCACTGTACTATAACATCGACTAAGATTTGTTACCTGCTTTATTTTCACAAAACTGTTTTTACCGGTGGGAAACTAATAGTACCCCATCATTCTCATATCCCTGCATAGAACTGCTTGTTCATTAGTTGCCACCACAGCTCTCTAAATACAACTAAATGTTTTAAAGGGATAGACTTGTATGTCAGGTACTAGCTCAGAATGTAACATTTTAATATTCTCAAAAGTGTATGCATCCAAGGTACTCATTATCACTGTAATAATCTGTGCCTTCACCCTGACTGTTATTGAGCACATTTGATATTCCTGCTGCATTAACACTTAATTATGCATTTGTTTTCTCTCTCTAACCTTCATAGCTTTCTACCTCCTCTCCTGCACTAAGAATTGGGAACTTACCTGCCTGGTCTTTAAGGACCCCTTCCATTTAATTTCTGACACTCCAGCGTCAGCTCAAAGAAACCTACCGCCTGGAACAAACTCCCAGTTCCAAAGTGAATACGAAAGTATGTTCTTCCCTAAACCTATTTGCTAAGCTGACCTTTTTCTAATTACCTAGTCTTGTATGTAATTTAATGACCGAGCCGGGAACCCAGCAGCCATACCTCTCCCTACATCCTTAATACTGACCTTCTCTCCTTTGACTACTATTGAAGCCAGCTCTATCAGCTATCTCTGCCATAGCTACCTATTACTGTACTTTACTCTTTGCCCACTAGGTGGCACTCTAACCAAGGCCGTTGATGCATCCTTTATCCCACTTTTTTCCCATACTTAATCTCTTGACTATTTTTCCAATCTTTCTGCTACATTACACTACTCTTCAGTGTGTCTTCCCCCTCCATCCAACTATAATCTTCATATTTTTCACTCTACTATCCCTGAACTCCCACATAATTGCATTATCACAACCTACTCACCTGCTACTTCCACGAGTGCCACAGGAATTCTGCTACACTCAGATTGTCTCTGCAGAATCTTCCTTCACTTGCTCTAACCAGCTCTGTTCGCCCTGCGGGCACACTCCACTCCCCTGCCCTACCCTCAGTTCCCACACACCCCCAAGGTCTCTATGCTTATACTCACATAACCACTTCTACTTCCTCCCTACCTATTAAACTCCACCCCTTTCACTATCCCTCACTTCCTACCCCCCTACACACCATTTATCACCCCACCCCATCTTTATAAGGCAATACCTAATCCTATACCTTTCTCAACACCATATATCTAACTTATCTAAATCTCAACATGCTTACAAAACAGACATCCTTCTCTGTTCAACTACTACTTCTTCTTTACCTTATCTACATCTACTACCTTACCCAGCTCAGCACTACTACACACTCACCATTTCTTCATACAACCAGCTCACTCCCCACAATACACACATACTCATTTAGGTCAATATCCCCCAGCCTGTATCCTATTAACAACTATCTATTTTTCCACTACAAACTAATCACTCCTTACAAAATCTCCAGCCCCCCTCTAACCTCCAAATCCCTCACAAATCTAATAATACACAACCTAGAAACAAAGCAATCCAAACACCACTTTAGCATAATCCAACATCTAACAACCATTCTTCTATCTGGAGATATACACCCTAACCCTGGCCCAAACAACTCCTTCTTTACATCTAAATCCATCCTTCTAGCTTCTCTAAATGCCCAAAGTATAGCTAACAAAATTCCCAACCTGCATGCCTGGCTACTCTACAACAAACCTGACATCTTAGCTATCTCAGAAACCTGGTTAAAACCACATATAAAAGATGCTGAAATAGTACCACCTAACTACTCCATCATCAGAAAATACAGGGCCCACAGAAAGGGTGGTGGAGTAGCCCTACTCCACTCATCCTCCCTATCTGTTGCTCCCTATAATAAACCCATTCCCCAGTTTGCCAATGCAGAATTAATACTAGCTCTACTTCAATTAAATAGACACAAACACATATGCATAGCCTCCCTTTACATTCCCCCTGGGGACAATATCTCAGTACTTGAAGATATCCTCTCCTGGCTTTCTACCAATATCAGCAATGAAACTATAATCCTGGGAGACACAAACATTAACTCATCCTCCATTCATTCCCCTTCACACCCCCTAAACATCAACCTATATAATTACTCTCAGCTCATCAACTCCATAACCAGGCCCTGTAAAGACGTCTCCAATGGTAGCACCCTAGACTGGATCTTAGTCTCTCACCCCCACTACTACCCTGACAGTGGGACTCTTCCCAATTCCCTCAGCGACCACCTCCCCATCTTTACAAGGCATTTTCCTTCACCCTTACATTTAACTCATAATTACCTCACCACTCGCTACCAAAAATACTTCAACCCCAAAGCCTTCTCTGACTCCCTAAAATCACTAAACTGGAACCCTCTTAAGACTCTACCCCTGGAAAACGCTGTTGCCCACTTCAATTCAACTTTCCTAAAACTGTTAGATAGCTATGCCCCTTTAAAAACCAAAAGAATAAGAAACAAAACTGCCCCTTGGCTTACCAAAAATGCACTAACTGCCATGCACCTTAGAGACAAAGCCTGGGCATGTTACCAAAGAAACAAAACTCCCACCACCCTTAATGAGTTCAAAACACTCTGCAACAGAGTTAAAAAGCTTACTACAGCAGACCAACAGAATTACTTCTCCTTACTTCAAAACAACCATAAAACCAATCCACAAAAATTCTGGAAAGGTATCACTACACTCCTAAAAGCCGGCACAACAGAAATCCCAAGCCCTGACCCAAATGCATTAGATATAGATCTAGCCATCCAATTTAACTCTTTTTTCATAGACTCTATTTCCAAACTAACCTCATCCTTCTCTAGTAACACGTCACCCCCCCACTTCTGCCTCTCCTCTCATCACCCCTCTCACCTTTACACTCTCATACCCTCTCTTCCCAACCCCCACCATTCTCCATAAAACTCATTCCAAAATCTTCTGCAAAAGCTAAAACCATGCTCCAATGCCCCCAATAACATTCCCTCATCCTTCCTTAGCATAGCTGCCAAAGCCATTGCCTTCCCCATCAGTATCCTAATCAATCGCTCTATCCAAGAAGGTTTTGTACCCCAACTCTGGAAAAATGCTTTCATCATACCCCTGCACAAAGGAGGCAATAGCAACAATATTACAAACTTTTGTCCCATCGCCATTCTCTCTCCCATCTCTAAATTCCTAGAAAAATGTATCCATCTTTAACTCCTTCCCTATCTCATAGATAACTTATTAACTCCCACCCAATATGGATTCCGACCCAGTCACAGCACTATGACTGCCCTCCTATCCTTCATGGAAACTGTGACTAAAGCCAGGGATTCTGGCTTTACTGTATCTACCCTCCTACTTGACCTCACTAAGGCCTTCGATACCATCTCTTACAACCTTCTTCTTACTAAACTTTCTAAACTAAACCTATCCCTTTCCTCTCTCAATTGGTTCACTAGCTACCTCTCTAACAGGCAACAAGCAGTCAAGTGGAAAAAGGCCATCTCCTCTTTCCTTAACACCCCCACTGGTGTCCTCCAGGGTTCCATATTGGGTTCCCTCCTCTTCAATATATTCATAAATGATTTCTTCCACTCAATCCCTTTTGCTAACCTTATTCAATACACATATGATTCAACTATAATCTGTGCTGCCACATCCATCCCCACTTTCTTAAAGCTTACTCAAGACGCCTTCTCTACCACAGAACAGTGGACGAAAGACAATCACCTAGCACTCAATGCGTCAAAAACCAAGCTCATGGTATTTACCCCCTCTAAAACCACCACCATTGAAAGAAACCTATTCTCCATCACTAGCCAGAACAACATACCTCTTGAACTGGTATCTGAAACCAAACTAGTAGGGGTCCACATCAATGACCAGCTTAAATTCAGTTCCCATCTACAACTAAACATAAAAAAAACCCACACAAAACTTGGCATGCTCTACTGCCATAATCGCTACCTCACTGCATCTACTAAGTTCACTCTCTCTACTACATTTCTCATCACTTCCATCCTTTATGGTGCTCCTCTCCTAACAAACCTACAATACTCTCTCAAGACAAAACTGTCCTCTTGTTATAATAAAATTACCAAATTCACCACTAACCACAAATCATCAACCCACCACTGTGCATCTCTTCACAAACTAAACTGGCTAGAACTATCCAACTATCTCACCTATACTCAACTTACTTATGCACACAAACTCATTTTTTGCCCCTCCCTCTGTCCCTCCCTCTTCTCTAGCTTCAAAATGCACCACCCAGAAAGGCTCCTGAGATCCAACAACCAAAACCTAATAGAACTGTACAAACCTCTTCGTCCCCCAGGACAAAACCTTCTGTCCTTTGCCCTGGCATGCCTATGGAATTCCCTCCCTCCATCCATACCACCACAAACCTCTCTTCCTTTAAAAAATCACTTCACTCACATCTAACATACAAATGGGAATGCTCCTGCTCCCAGTGGTGGCTGGTGACTTCAAATCACAGGGGGGGCTACAGGAGACAGCTGAATGGGTGGGGTCAAGGGGAAGGGGTGTGGTCAACCATAAAGGGGAGGAGCTATGCACAAAACCACAAAAAACTAACTTTAATTAAATACGCTGCCCTGGGTGGCAAACCATCATTATGAAAGTCCAATCAAGACACAAATAAGTGTAGAAGAATAAAAATATTTCAATGCATTGGCTGCATGACAGCTTACTTAATATCTAGATGGAAACACAAGGTTGTGAGGCATGAAAAAATAAATTACTTTTTAAATACATTACTGGAATGCCAGTCAAAATCAAGTATAAGAAAAACCAGAAGCACTCAACTCAAACCACTTCTCCTTGCACTGCAGTTCTAATTATAATATATTCAGCTTTATTAAAGTACCAAGTAACATGCTGAAAGTAGAAATCTATTTGATGCCCCCACTTGTAAAAATTTTTCTTATCCAAAAAAGACCTGCTGCCTGACAACTTGTTTCATGGGGAAAACATGATAAAAGTAAAAAATGAAAAGCAAGCAAGAAACAAGCTCAAGATACATTGCTTAAAGGATTACTGTACAGGTTATGGACCACACATGATTGGCATTCTGTTTAGTTTACGGGTAAAGTCTGTAGAGATGACTGGAAGTCTCCAACAAGTGTAATGAGCTTTTTAAAATAATGGAATCCTGTCCTTTAATACCCAAGGCTTATACATTATCTAGTCAAGTATTCTCTGCATGGCAACAACAGAAAGGCTTTCAATGTTGGCAATTCTTTAACAGTATGCTCATTAAAGCTTACTTGCATCTTACGATGTCAGACAAGCTTACCTTATGGTCATTAAAGCATTGCTACTTAAACACAGAGCAACAGGCACTTTGAGTAATAAGCATAAATCTGAGTAATAAGCATAAATCAACAGTACAAAAATATGACAGAAACCAGACCATTCTGCAAAATCAAGGACAGATGAAAAGCCACTGTAGTACTTATGCAGTGTGTCCTCCCCATCCAAGGTAGATACAACTACTCCTTGCCTTGCTTGGACACATCCAGAATCACTACATGGGGGAGTGGGGTGCAACAAGCATGTCACAATTTGAAATCTCTCTGGCTGACTGTGATGGCCCTGACACATTTGTCATACCTCTTAACCTCAAGAGCAAGAAATCTGGACAAAGCCATACACAGAAGTGGGACAAAGGCCCAACAATAAGGACAATTTTTAAATATTGCTCTAATAAACTTAGAAAGATAATAGAATAGGTCTTGCATTAGTATGAATTTTCTGAAGGGTATAAAATCTGAAACTCAAATGTCTGTCATTTTCTAACTTCAGTCTTTAGTGATTTGTCACTAATTTGCCAAAAACACAATTTTATGAAAAATGGACCAAAAATGTGATGCAAAAATATAAAATAGACACACAATACAGCTGCTACCTGTCAAAGAAGGGACACTTTAATATTAGTACTGCTACCTTGAGCAGCTGACAAAATAAAAGAATCTACATGCATTTCAAGTAATCTATAACTTTGATTATTACAGTTATTTCTTAATTGTAAACCCTCCATGTTTTCTTCCAAAATTGCTATTTTGCGGAGGGATTATTAGGGGGAAGAGCAACATTTTGAGCCAAAAATTGGGGACAGTTGAGAGGTTGGCTATGCCTAATTCTATAAAGCAATTTATTTGCATGTACCTCTCAACCTGTTAATGCAGTAAATCTGAACAAGGCCAAATATATTGGGGGCACATATAAACAGTACTAAAAATTGCTCTTGTATAAATTGAGACAGTTGATAGAACAGCTCTTACTTTAACATGCATTTTTCTGAAGGTTATGAAGTCTGAAACATAGAAGTTATGTCCTTACCATAACGTTCCATGTGGAGTGTTCATCTCGCCTTTGTTCTTACACATGGGTTCGGAGCCGATCCTCGGCTCCGTGTCGGCCGCTTGCAAGCTCTGCATCGAGAAGAAGCTTGAGACAATCTAATACCCACAATCCCCCTCTGCCTTTACCTCAGATCTAGTTTGCAAGCAAACCAGTCTCCAGAGAGAGCACACTCATGCTTACATCACATATGCACAGAACTAAGAGTCTATATATATATATATATAGACACATCCACATATATATACATGTCAACTATATACACAACAACTGCAAAGCAGAAGCAGAATGCCCCAGGCCAGGCACCAAAACTGAACGTTCTTCCTAAGGGCGGGAGGGTGGGAATGTAAGAACAAAGGCGAGATGAACACTCCACATGGAACGTTATGGTAAGGACATAACTTCTATATGTGATAGTGTTCAATCTCGCCGTTTGTTCTTACACATGGGTAGCGTCCCTAGCTCCTTGTTCCTGAGGAACTCACGGAAGGACGTTCTTGAGCACAGTGGAACCAAAGGTTGCCCTGTCCCTAGAAACCTTGTCTACCTTATAATGAGAAATGAATGTATGTGGCTTAGACCAAGTAGCAGCTGCACAAATAGCGTCTAGTGGTAGGCGGGCTGCATGAGCCAGGGATGTAGACACTGATCTTGTGGAATGTCCTTGGGTTTGTGCAAAAGAGTTTGATTTGAAGAATCATAGACATAGATTATACAATCCGTTAACCACTTAGAAAGAGTTCTTTTGGTAACCGCTACTCCTTTCCTGTTATCAGCAAAGGCCACAAAAAGTTGATCAGTTTTTCTGTGATCTTTTGTTCTATCCAAGTAAAACCTTAGCTGTCTGTGAACATCTAATTTGTGCAACATATACTCCATTTTGTTGGAGTGATTCTTGAAGAAGGTGGGTAATTCAATGGACTGATTAATATTATTAATAGAACAAACTTTAGGAAGGAAGGATGAATTAGTTCGAAGAGAAACTCTGTCAGAGTGAAAGATCAAATAAGGGTGCTTAATGGAGAGAGCTTGAAGTTCAGATACTCACCTGGCGGATGTAATGGCTACCAAAAAGAGAGTCTTCCAAGACAAAAATTTCAATGGGCAAGAGGAGGCTGGTTCAAAGGGGCAACATTAATTTAGATAACAATAAGTTTAGACTCCAAGGTGACGTGGGAGATCTAATTGGTGGTCTAATATGAAAAGCCCCTTTTAAAAGGCTTTACAAAGTCTGTGGGCCATAACAGGAGCCCCACATTCTTCCACATGGAAATTAGAAATGGCAGCCAATTGAACTCTTAATGTGGCAGGAGAAGCACCCTGATGGAACAAGTCTGTTAAAAACTCTAATATTTTATTCAAAGGAGCTATAAAAGGATCCACTTGCTGTGTATTCGCCCAGAATACAAATCGCTTCCATTTACTAGAATATGTTTTAGTAGTGGAAGCTTTATGAGAAGCCACTAATATATTCTGAACTGCAGGCGAAAGAAGATCAGACCTGGCTAAGTTGGGAATTGGAGCAGCCAAGCTGCTAGATGGAGGGACAAGAGCGGGATGGGGAGCCCCTGACGAGTGAGTCAATAGATCTGGCTCTGGGTCCAGGATCCAGGGTCCCCGAATGCAGTGCGTCTTCAGGAAGGGAAACCAAATTTGACGAGGCCAGAATGGGGCAATGAGGATTATTGTCCTGTGTAGGTTTCTGGCTTTCTGGAGAAACTTTGATATCAGGGGAAATGGAGGAAATGCGTACAGGAGTCCCGGGGGCCAATCGTGAATCAGTGCGTCCCTGGGGACTTCCCCTGGAGGGGGTAATAGGGCAAAGTAGCTCCCGCATTTGTCGTTCATTGGAGACGCAAACAGATCGCAGGAAGGCTGGCCCCACGTGCGAAAAATCTTTTTCGCAACTGACTGTTTTAGGGACCACTCGTGCGGTAACAGAATTGCTCTGCTTAGCCTGTCGGCTATAACGTTGGATGACCCCGGGATGTGCGTTGCTATTAGAAAGCGACCCGTGGACTCCGCCCATTGCCAGATTCTCATGGCCTCTCTGCATAGCTGATAGGACTTGCTTCCCCCTTGTTTGTTTATGTACCAGACTACCGACATGTTGTCCGTCTGAACTGCAATAGTTCCCAGAGGAAGAAGGGGAGCAAAGTGTTGCAACGCTAGAAACACTGCCCTCAACTCTAGAACATTGATGTGCAGATTGTACTCCAAATTGGTCCATTCGCCTTGGACTGTCTGTCCCTGAAAGATGCCCCCCCACCCTATCAGGGAAGCGTCCGTGGTCAACGTAACTGTAGGCGTGGGTAGCACAAATGGTCTCCCCTTGGAAAGGTTGCACGTTTGAAGCCACCAGTTTAGGTGTGTTTTGCATGTGTTCGTTATAAGAATCTCGTGTGTTAGAGGTAGTTGTTGGAACGACCATTGTGCAAACAGTAGCCATTGTAGGACTCTCATGTGCAGCCTTCCCAAGGGTATTGCAATAAGAGAAGCTGACATGAGTCCCAAAACCTTCAGTACCAGTTTTGCTGGGGATTTCCTGGACAAGAGAAGAAGACGTATGTGAGTCTGAAGTGAAAGTATCCTTTCTGGAGGAAGTCTTAGAATTAACTGATGTGTGTTTAATTCGCTCCTATGAACAAGATACTCTGTGATGGCTGAAGTAAGGATTTTCCAAGTTTACGGAAATTCCTAGGTGAACACACAGTTGAAGAGTATAGTCTCTGGCCTGTACTAGTTGACGCTGGGTGGTGGCAGAAAGGAGCCAGTCGTCCAGATACGGAAACACCTGGAATCCTTGGCGTCTCAAGTGAGACACTACCACTGCCATGCATTTGGTGAAGACCCTGGGGCTGAGGTCAGACCAAAGGGCAGGGCTCGAAATTGAAAGTGACTGGCCCCAGCCGAAGCGCAAATGATCTCTGGATGCCCTGGCCATTTTGATGTGGTAGTATGCATCCTTCAGATCTATTGAGCACATCCAGTCGTCCTTCTGTAAGAATGGAAGGATCGATTGAAGCGTGACCATTCGAACTTTTCTTTCTTGAGGAAGGTATTGAGGTCGCTTAGGTCCAGAATGGGCCTCCAGTCCCCTGTTTTCTTTGGAACTAAAAGAACCTTGAGTAAGTCCCGAATCCTTGCTGGTCCGCTGGGACTGGTTGGATGACTCTTTTTCTAGCAGCTTTGAAATTTCTATAGCTGCTGGCTCTGCAGATGGGCGGTACATCTGGGAGTCTTTTCTTTGGAATGGGATGGGATAGAAAGGGTATGTTGTAACCTCTGGTAACCACGCTTTTACCCACTTGTCTGTAGTTATGTTTTGCCAGGCCTGAGGGTATAAAGCTAGCGACCCCCGACTGCCTCCAGAGCAGGACAGTCGGGCCTCCTCTCAGGAGTGCTGGAAAGGTTTACCAGGAGTGTATCCCTGTCACCTTGATTCTGCGGACCCCTCTGCCGCCAGGGCGGCGTCTTCCACCTCTGCCCCTCCTCTGCCTCTAGAGGGGCATCACCCTGTGTGCCTGGGAAAGATCCTTGGGGTTTTGAAACCACATTTTTCCACCACGTTGCCCCTTGGGGTACGGTCTGGTTGGGGTGGAAAAGCGGACTCCGACAGCAGACAGAGTGTTTCCCTACTGTTCACACCGGGTAAGGGTCTCGTTTAGGTTGGGGCCCAAGAGAGTGGCTCCGTCAAATGGGCGTTAGTAAAGGAAGACTTGAAGGCTTCCAAATGAACATAAGCGCATCCAGGATTGTCTGCGAAGAGCAATCGCTGAAGCTGCTGCCCTACTCGAACCTTCGGCTGCGTAAGAGATCAGCCTCATGGACGAGTTCACAATGGATGTAAGGGTATTAAGTTGCGCTGTCACTTTCTCTGAGACAGCAGCATCTGTAGTACCCTGGAGGGTATCTCCCAACTCTTTGACTAGATCCCTCTGTAGTCGTGTAAAGTGGGTCAAATAGTTCAGGGATCGCATGGAAAAAGCCGCTGAACTAAAAATGCGCTTCCCATACCTGTCCATAGTCCTAGAATCTTTATTAGGAGGATGGACAGATGAGGAAGATTCCGACATCTCCTTTTTCGTGGCCGCTGCCACCACCATAGCGTCCACTGGAACTCCTTTTTTTAAGTCTTGTCCTGGGGTGCAGTGATATACTTATTGGGTTTCCTTGGGACTGGTTCCACTGTGTCAGGAGCCTCCCATGCCCTTCGAGCAATAAGTTCCATTAATTCGAGGGCGGAGTGACCCAGGAGGAAGAAGGGCGAGCACCGAATGCCTTCAGCAAAACTGACTCATCCTCAGAAGGGGGGAGGGACTGCCAGTCACCTCTCTGTTTCAGGATCTCCAATATGTCCGAAAAAGAGACATCTTCTGAAGGTGACTTAGGGGACCCTTCTGACTCATCTAAGTCAGTTTCGGATGTCAAGGATTCTTGTGGAGAATCCAAGTGTCTCCTCTTACACAATCTTTTCCTAGGGACTTCTTCGTGGGGAGCATCCGAAGAAGCCTCCGAGGAAGACGGGGCACCCTCCAGGGGTGGCTGAGACACTGGTGCTCGACGCTTGGATGTGGCCGTGGGTGCAGAGGAGGATAACGGCCCTTTATGGGGAGGAGAGGTTGCTTCCACTGATGTGGTTGTCTGGGTAGACAACACCTTCCTCATTAGGTCGAAAGCCCCCGGGTCCTGAATCGAAGAATCTCCGGTTCAAGAAATGGGAAGAATCCCCGAAACAGGCACCGAAGGCATCGACCCGAGGACGGAGCCGAATCGATCAGTGCCGAGGCCCGAGGGAAGAGTCGGAACCGAAACGTCGGTTCGAGTCTCGGCCCCGGAACCAAGGACAGATCGTCGGCGCCGGGACTCCGGTAACGGGTCCGACGGAGTCGAGGTGAGAGGAACAGACCGAGAAAAGATGGTTCTGGACCGAGGGCTCCACAATCAGAAGATCAACCTCTTCCGGCTCCAAAGACTGGACAGGTCTCGGAGGAGGAATGGATGGAGACAATGGGAGGCCTTCAAGTTTCGACACCAACTGGGTGGAAACTGAAATAAGTTTGGACAGGGCCGAATGCTCCAATAGCTTCTGCACCACACGATCCACATCGACATCGGAGAGCTTGGAAGAAGAACGGGTCGAAGGAACCGAAGACGGAGCCGACCTCAATAAAGTCGATGGAGGGAGCTCCATCACCGGTTCCAAGACTCGAGGGTCAGGAACCGACACCAGTTGAACACTCGGCCCCGAAGTCTGTGGAACCGGTGATCTAACTTTACCCGAAGAGCTCGGAGCCGATGACTTGGGCTCCGACGTCTTCGATTCCTTCGAGGATTTTGATGCCTGGTCTGAAGCATCCAGAGCCTCCTGAAAGGAAGGTTTTAATAATCCTCTGTCCATGAGTTTCCTGCGCCTATCTGTCATGACCCTCCCACTAAGAGAGTGACAAATTGAACAGTCCTCTTGTAAGTGGAGAGGGCCAAGGCAGTAGACACAGGAACTATGGTTGTCAGTAACTGACATTTTTTGGCCACACTGACAATGCTTAAAGCCTGATTTAACTTTATCAGACATTTTACAGGTAAGATAAAAGTCAAGTCCAGTATAAGAGTCAAATCCGGTGGAAAAAGTCAAATCCGATTTTAATGTCAAGTCCGGTTGTCAAATTTAAGTAGGGTTGGTAGGCCCCGAAAAACTCTAACCAGTTAATAAACTTAACGGTACCGAGAAATTCTATCCTACTCACACACACACACTCAGTATATCAAAAGTTACTATTAGAACAAATTTTCTCTAAAATATAACAAAATAAAGTTATATCTTATCTCAAGATGCTCGAGCTAGCTCCCAGCGATGCGAACGCAGCAGCGGCAAACTAGATCTGAGGTAAAGGCAGAGGGGGATTGTGGGTATTAGATTGTCTCGAGCTTCTTCTCGATGCAGAGCTTGCAAGCGGCCGACACGGAGCCGAGGATCGGCTCCGAACCCATGTGTAAGAACAAACGGCGAGATTGAACACTATCACATTTATTATTTAGTGACTTCTGGCAAATCATTTAGGAATTAAAACTACAAATTTTATGAACAAACCAAAAATAAGAAGCAAAAATCTATTCATTCTTTGAAAATCTGGACAGTTGGGAGGTATAGTTCAGCTAGGCCTGTCTGCGTTTGCTGCCCTTCCCCCCTGACAAAATAATGGTTGAATGGAGCCTCTGCAGCCATTCCAATGAACCATTACTTGGCTATTTCACTCCATTTACCATAAACACTAATGTGCATACTGCTTTACTTCTATGATGAGTTGGACTTCATTTGAAAGTTTTATTTTGTATTTTACAGCACAAACACTAAGCCATCTGTTAAACAAAGCAATGCAGTCTCACAATGAAAACTTAGCATTAAAACTTATCTGCCCTTGAAACTCACATTCATTGAAACAGCATTGAAACCCACATTCAAAGAAAATACATTTTGCCAGTGGCAGATAAAGATTAATTTTGGGCTGTTTTCGAATCATAGGCCCCTTGCATATGAAACATACATGTGCTCTTTGATACACCTTCCTCAATGTACTAAAATTATATTCCTTGTACAATACAGTACACTTGTTAGAGGGTGTTTTAAATTTGTTTTGAATATTTTTCCAGTAAGCAATGAAACAAACCATATGCACCCATAATGGCAAAACTGCCCAGTTGAGAACATTTATCATAAAAAAGTCTACTCAGACTTCCACAGTCCACCATTATTAGTAAATATACACAATTCTACAGTCCACCATTATTAGTAAATATGCACAATTCCACAGTCCACCATTATTAGTAAATATGCACAATTCTACAGTCCACCATTATCAGTAAATATGCACAATCTCTGAAGTAAGTCATCTAAATAATTCCACATTAAAGAAATCTGTAACTAATGAAGCGGTTGCTGCTAGCAATCACCTTTATATTTCATGGTTTCATCGAAAAATAAAGTGTCTGTTGCCCCTCAGGAATAAATTGCCTATATTACATTAAAAAAATGATAAGCTAGTAATAATATTGCAAGAGGAAATGGATGGCAAACTGATAACGAACTCATAGTTAGTATCTTCACCAAGGAGAACATTCTGAGTACGGCAGCATCCACCCCTTGTGAGGGTAGAACCGACAGCCTTCTGCATCAAAAGCAAGTACACAACCTGTTGTGCTATAGTATTAACTAAGCAAAGCACTAAACTTCTATTCCCCTGCAGCTCTCAGCTCCTTGTAAAATCTACTCAATACTCAACTGCATCTCAACTTCGCAGCTCAAGAAAACTGGAAAAAGCCAAAAAGTCTTGGTGGGGGGGGGTCAAAAGCCCAAAAACCAGGGACACATTAAACATTGCTTGTATAATCTTGGAAAGTTGCTAGAATAAAATGTTGTGTTGCCACCATATATTTTACTGCCAAGGTCCCAGAGCAAAAAACAGTCAGAGTAACATACCACTATGCCACATCAGCTGCTTTGTAAAAGAGAGGAAGACTGAAACTTAAATGGCTATCATTTAGTGAATTCAGTTCTCACGATAGCTGTCAACCTCTTAGTACAAAACACCTGGACAAACCCAGTAATGAGGGAATACAGCCCTCAAACATATTCAGTGAATTCAGTTCTTGCCATAGCTGTCAACCTTAGCACAAAACCTGGACAAAGCCAATAATGGGGAATACAGTCCCAAAAATAGGGACAAATTTAAAATATTCATCTTATAAACTTAGAAAATTGCTAGAAAAAAAGGTTGTGCTACTATGTATTCTGAAGAACATGAAGTTTGAAATTCAAATGCCGGTCAATTTTACTGCGGACAGAACAAAAACAATTTTCAGCAGAGACGCAGGGATTAATACTGCAGACACGTCTTTGTAAAATGGCAGGGCACCAGAGCAAATCCACACAAACACAGGGAGGAAATGCAGACTCCACATAGAAGCCACCCCAACCAAGAATCAAACCAGAAAACCTATAGCTGTAAGGCAACAATACTACCACTGCACCATCAATTATACAAGAAATTAAACATTCAGAAACCTGAAGTCTGAAATTCAAATGCCTGTCAATTTTACTGCGGACAGAACAAAACCAATTTTCAGCAGAGACGCAGGGAATAATACTGCAGACACGTCTTTGTAAAATGGCAGGGCACCAGAGCAAATCCACACAAACACAGGAAGGAGATGCAGACTCCACACAGAAGCCACCCCAACCAAGAATCAAACCAGAAAACCTATAAGCTGTGAGGCAACAATACTACCACTGCACCATCAATTATGCAAAGAATTAAACATTCAGAAACCTGAAGTCTGAAATTCAAATGCCTGTCAATTTTACTGTGGACAGAACAAAACCAATTTTCAGCAGAGACGCAGGGATTAATACTGCAGACACGTCTTTGTAAAATGGCAGGGCACCAGAGCAAATCCACACAAACACAGGGAGGAGATGCAGACTCCACACAGAAGCCACCCCAACCAAGAATGAAACCAGAAAACCTATAGCTGTGAGGCAACAATACTACCACTGCACCATCAATTATGCAAGGAATTAAGCATTCAGAAACCTGAAGTCTGAAATTCAAATGCCTGTCAATTTTAATGCGGACAGAACAAAACCAATTTTCAGCAGAGACGCAGGGATTAATACTGCAGACACGTCTTTGTAAAATGGCAGGGCACCAGAGCAAATCCACACAAACACAGGGAGGAGATGCAGACTCCACGCAGAAGCCACCCCAACCAAGAATCAAACCAGAAAACCTATAGCTGTGAGGCAACAATACTACCACTGCACCATCAATTATGCAAGGAATTAAACATTCAGAAACCTGAAGTCTAAAATTCAAATGCCTGTCAATTTTACTGCGGACAGAACAAAACCAATTTTCAGCAGAGTTGCAGGGATTAATACTGCAGACACGTCTTTGTAAAATGGCAGGGCACCAGAGCAAATCCACACAAACACAGGGAGGAGATGCAGACTCCACACAGAAGCTACCCCAACCAAGAATCAAACCAGAAAACCTATATCTGAGAGGCAACAATACTACCACTGCACCATCAATTATGCAAGGAACTAAACATTCAGAAACCTGAAGTCTGAAATTCAAATGCCTGTCAATTTTACTGCAGACAGAACAAAACCAATTTTCAGCAGAGACGCAGGGATTAATACTGCAGACACGTCTTTGTAAAATGGCAGGGCACCAGAGCAAATCCACACAAACACAGGGAGGAGATTCAGACTCCACACAGAAGCCACCCCAACCAAGAATCAAACCAGAAAACCTATAGCTGTAAGGCAACAATACTACCACTGCACCATCAATTATGCAAGGAATTAAACATCCAGAAACCTGAAGTCTGAAATTCAAATGCCTGTCAATTTTATTTAACATTTGTTAATCAGGACAGTCTGACTTGGAAAAAAAAACAATTTTCAGCAGAGGCCCAGGAAGAAATAATGCAGACATGTCTTTGTAACATGGGAGGACACAAAAGCAAACCCACACAAACACAGGGAGAAGATACAGACCCCACAAAGAAGGAACCCCAGCAGAGAATCAAACCTGAAAACCTGCAGCTGGGAGGCAACAATGCTACTACTACACCATCAAATATCAAGCACTGAAACATTTACAAACCACAGATATTATGAGGAACAGATCAGATCAAATATGAGGCAAAAATCTGCAATTTTTTTACAAATGGTGGTGGGTAGGGAACTCAAGTCTTTAACACCTGCATACAGGGTACAGGGTTCAAGCCTGAGGTATTCCCTACCACACCACCATGAGCACCTGGGGCATTTTCACACACACACACACACACACACACTAAATACAAGCACCACACACACTAAATACAAGCAGCACCACACACACTAAATACAAGCACCACACACACTCACTCACTAAATACAAGCACCACACACACTCACTCACTAAATACAAGCACCACACACACTCACTAAATACAAGCACCACACACACTCACTAAATACAAGCACCACACACACTCACTCACTAGATACAAGCACCACACACACACACTCACTAAATACAAGCACCACACACACTCACTCACTAAATACAAGCACCACACACACACTAAATAGAAGCACCACACACACACTAAATACAAGCACCACACTCACACTAAATACAAGCACCACACACACACACAATACAAGCACCACACACACACTAAATACAAGCACCACACACACACACACTAAATACAAGCACCACACACACTAAATACAAGCACCACACACACACACACACACTAAATACAAGCACCACACACACACACACACAGTAAATACAAGCACCACACATACACACACACACACACACAGTAAATACAAGCACCACACATGCACACACAGTAAATACAAGCACCACACACACAGTAAATACAAGCACCGCACACACACACACACACACACACACACAGTAAATACAAGCACCACACACACACACACACACACACACACACACACACAGTAAATACAAGCACCACACACACAGTAAATACAAGCACCACACACACAGTAAATACAAGCACCACACACACACAGTAAATACAAGCACCACACACACACACTTCAGATAGTAAATACAAGCACCACACACACACACTTCAGATAGTAAATACAAGCACCACACACACACACTTCAGACAGTAAATACAAGCACCACACACACACACTTCAGATAGTAAATACAAGCCCACACCATATAAGTACCATACACTTACCTGTCCTGTCTGTTCTCCATGCTAATGTCCTGCCCGAGCAATACTCCCAAGACCCGTGAGATCCCTGCATTCCAAAACTTCTTCCCGAGATCGATGATTAAATCCTGACTGCTGCTGTTGCAGTCCGCCCCGACATATTCTCCCAGTGAGTCTGTGCACGTTTAACGTGCACAGACGTCTCCTTGTGTCCCCCTATGGGTCCTGCCGGACTGCCAAGAGCATGCGCAAAGACGTGTAGTAGTCGGGACTACTACTGCGCATGCGCAAAGTCCGCGAAATTCAAAAACATTTTTTTTTCTATTTTTTTGTTTTCTTTTTGATTTGAGGGGGCTGCAGTCCGGCAGTCCGATAGCATGGGCCGCCCCTGCCTGCTCCAACCCCACATAGCCTATTCTCTTCCTACAGGCAACTATCTCATTTATTCCAGACTCTATTTTCATATTTGCATCCAGCAAATACTAAGCCAATTGTAAATAGCTTCTTATAATTCTCTAACTGTACTATTCCATTTCAAGAAACTGTATATTTTCAAATGAAATATTTGTTTTTTGTACTTAATGTAACCTAAAATTTAATTGTAACTGCTATAATCTTTGTTTTGTCTTGGAGCTTTTCTCCCCAGGACTCCATTGAAAATGGGTTCTTATTGGCCCAATGGACTATCCTGGTTCACCAACTGCAAATAAATAAATAATAAATAATAAAAAAACAAGACGATACTTCTTACTATACAGTGCTACTCAAGAGTTCAGAGATCACAGAGAAATACTTAAAATAATACAGTAGAAAAGTTCTGACATCACAGAAAAACAAACTAGTCTAATCTTCCTATTTCCTAGCTATATCTAGGAGAAAACACAGTTCTAAAATCCTACTTACATATAAACACAGGCAGAGTGGTGAGTTGGATGTTCTCAGGACAAATGCTCCAATGCTGTCATTCTTTCTGTCCTTAAATTGATAACACAGTACCACTGATTCATTTCAGATTACATCATTTCTTTCTGGTTCCCAGGCTAACAGACTCTCAGAGGTTAATAGCCCTTGATCTTGCAGCTGGTCAGAAAGCCAAACAATAAAAGAAATTATACATGCAGATTCTAGCCATTAACTCTGGCCTCAAAACAATAGGCAGACTACCTTTATCTAGACATCTCGGTTCCGAGTTTGGGCATCAAAGAATTGACATCAGCTTTGTTACAGCAGAGTGCACTGTTGTTACATTTTTGCAGTTCCACATTTAACACAATTTTCCCATTTAAGAGAACAAGCCTGTGACTTATATTAATATTTACAAATGACAGAATTATCTACAAAATTCTGTCTGGCTAGGTTGGCTGCCTTTACCAATCTTCACAACTAGTCTAATGTTTCTAGCTTTTGGAGAATAATTTAGGCCTTTTGAAACAGGTCCATGTCATTTATATTTTTCTAGTATCTAGGGGATTTTTAGAGGATTAGGAGACCACTTCTGGGTACAAATACATTTCCAACCTGGCAACTGCCAGTGGATCCTGCTTCCATTCAGGAAACAAGTCTAAACATAAGTCCACAGATTGGGAAAGAAATTAGACCAAATATAACAGACATATACAGTAGAGTACCCTGCTCTAGAAGATCTCACCTCTTTCAGAACATGAATACGTACAAGAAGTGTAGAATATTTGGGTTATCGCCAAGAAATGGATACTTGATAAATCCTAAGCAGAGGTACTTAACAGTGAGATGCTCTTGAGGGAAAAGGCTAGAAGACAGGAAGTCTTCCCTATAAAACATAATTGCAATAACAGCCTTCATTTATAGGTGTATAAAAAGTGCCATCTATTTGCAGGGTAGAAATATCTGATCAAAGAAAGATAGACAGGACAACCACATTATACTTCAGCTAAATGGGTAGAAGAGGGATGGGAATCATTAAGCCAGACCTTGCAAAGACAGAAAAATCAACTCAGCCTAAGTTCAGCACTCTTAAGACAAATCGGAGTTTGCTGTAAAAGAGATTATATCTTAAGAGAATTATATGCAACTACAAAGGATTCCTTAGAACACCAACAGGAGTGTTGAGTAATTAGTATTTTTCAGTTGGAGAACCATACAAGAGTACACAGGATCTGATCACCTCTGACATCA
This sequence comes from Protopterus annectens, assembly GCF_019279795.1. Taxonomy (NCBI): domain Eukaryota; kingdom Metazoa; phylum Chordata; order Ceratodontiformes; family Protopteridae; genus Protopterus; species Protopterus annectens. The sequence continues at coordinate 515,481,923 of NC_056730.1, read as the reverse complement.
AATCCAGAAAAGGCTGAACAGAAGCAGATAATGAGTCTCGGTTCCATTAGGTTTGGAGGCAAACTCTCAGGGAACCACGCAAAAAGGATTTGATCACCTCTGATAGTGAAGTTAGAAGAGGGCTGGGGAGATGGAAAAATCCAAATCCCAACCCCATGCAGGTCATAATCAATGACAGGGATTCATGCAAATCCTGCACCAAAAACATTGCCTTCTCAGAACTAAAAAGGGGGAAGTAAAGCAAATTCCCAAAAGATGTCACACCAGATAAGGAAGAGCACTGGGAGCGATGTGAGCTTACCAGAAGTCTCAGGTAACTAACAGAAATATCTGGACTACATCTAACCCCATATATAGATTAAGAAATTACCCTATTGACATCAAACCCAAAACCAGGCTAGTGAGGGGGACAAGCTGTAATTGAGAGCTTCTCAACCTAGAACAGAGAACTTTATCCTTAAAAGAGTTGAGGATAGGGACCTTATATTTGTAAACACATGAGGAGGCTTTGCAGAATTAAAGCCAAATTGGAGTAAAAGACAAAGAGAATATGTCAATCTTGGGACCAGTGCTGGGCCCAGAAACAGTTGGCTCTTTAGAGCAACTCACATCTGTGTTAAAGACCTTGACTCCAAAAGGCACCTTGGCACCAAGAATGGTGCTAGAAGAATTACATCACCTATGAGGTCGGCCCCAAAGAGGGTCTGATGTTGACAACTCAGCATCAAAGACATGTACAGGGAAAATAGGTCTTCTCAAAGACAAAGCACTCAACATCAAAAAAGGATGGGGTCAGCACAGAGAAAGGGTTTAGCACTGACACAGCTTGGTACCACAGTAGGCACCAAGCTCAGAGCCAAGAATGGACTCAAAAGACCTTAAAGTTGACAATCAAGGAAAAGAAGCATTCCAGTAAGTCATGCATGTGATCCTAGACCCAAGACCATACAAGCAGAACGAGATCAGCACCAAATTTATTGATCATAATGGAACAAAGATCACAACTGTTGTAATTTTGTTATTCGGCACAAAATCTAATAACTTGGTAGGTGACTCTCTCTACTCCTCATATGTATCCATAATCTGGAACTCCATCCCACTCCCCCTACAATAAATGACATCCAAATGGAGAGATGATAAAATCAACAAGCAAAGGAGAGAAGTATTGCTGGCTAAATTCTTTGTTAGGTCTTGGTGAGTACCTTCACCATGTGGACCCTGTTTTTTTCCAAAATTTCACCAAGACAATACTGAGATACTGTATTTTATACAGCATATATCATGCACAGAAGTAGGTTAAAAAATAAAAACACAGCTGGGTGCACATGTCCTAGGATAAAAAACTGCCTAATCCTGGTAAGTGCACTGGTGCCAGGACTGAAAAAAATGACAGTGTAGAATCCTCAAGACACAGAAGCATTCTGTAGATCAGAGTGCATATGTGAGATGTGTTGTGCCTTTATGAAGCATGTCAAAGACTGTGCGTGCACATATAAATGCTAGACATGTGCTATTCCTAGTGCCATTTTGAGAGAACAGCCAGAAAGAGAGAGAGTATGCATGATCGCAGTAGTTAGTTTGTATATAAGTTACTTAAGTTAAAGTCAGTAAGTTCCTATTGTAATGTGTTTGTACAAAATAAAGCTACTTGAACATAACCCATGCAGACTCTTCTATTGTGTCCAAAGTAGGAGAGCAACATGATGCCAGAACCAGGATTGCAAAAAATAATATTCGGAGTCATGACGTGCAGAGATGACAGTGAAGGTAAAATAAAAAAGAAACAAGCACAAAAAGAGCCAGAAAAGTAGCAACGGTAATGAGAAACCGCAAGCTATTTATTTTATAAGAAAGATAAAACGGGGCATTACAAGGGCACAAACCACATTATTAAACAAGCGGAAGGCATAAAAGGTTTAATAACTAATGGAAATGTTCAAAACAAAAGTATTTTATGAAATAACTAACAGAAAAGCAAACTGAGCATGTTTTAAGCAAAACAAGTGTGTTTAAAGCAAAACAAATGTGTTTGGGGCAAAATGGACATGTTTAGAGTAAGAAGAGCACAAGAAAGGTACAGTGGGCATGAAAAGAAATTAAACAAGCAAAACGAATATAATAAGGGCAAAAAAGGGCACACTGAGCATAAAAAAAAGCAAAGTGAGTGCATGTTTTGGCAAAGTGTTGTGTTTTGGCGGGTCTACTTCTTCTGACCTAACTTTCATTTGCCTGACACTCATTTGCCTGACCCCATTTGTCTGAAATTTCATTTGCCTGACACTTCATTTGACCGACAAGTATTATTAGCAAGAAAATGGAATATGCCCCCTTCCCCACTGCAGTGTGACCCTGGAGTTAGAATATATAGTTAGGGGGGGTGGGGGGCACAGCCCCCCCACAACGGGGGGTGTGGGGGATGAAGCCCCCCCACTTCATTTCATATGATATTGTTAACTTTTGATGTAATATTGCTTAGTAACAGAAAAGTAACTAGGGGGCTTCGCCCCCCACACCCCCTGTTGTAGGGGGCTGTGCCCCCCACACCCCCCCAACTATATATTCTAACTCCAGGGTCGCACTGCAGTGGGAAAGGGGGCATATTCCATTTTCTTGCTAATAATACTTGTCAGGCAAATGAAGTGTCAGGCAAATGAAATTTCAGTCATTTGGTCTCAGGCAAATGAAAGTTAGGTCAAAAGAAGTAGACCCGTTTTGGCATAACTACGACTTCATATTGTATTAAGGGCATAATTAAAGTTATTTGAAGTATCTCAAAGTGTGTAAAAGTGCTTACAGTGTGTGCTTATTACTGTGCGCGTATTTCAAAGAGTTTCTTGTGTGCAAAGTGCAACTATTTCATGAAGAACAGTTAAAGTACAGCCATTTCAAAAAGTTTTTTTGTGCTGGGTGTCTCTGTTCACAAGGTGCTGCCATTACAGAGTGTTTCTTGCACTGTAAAGAGTTGCCTAGCAAGGTACTGCCATTTTGGGAAGATTTCAGTGTGTTGTGTACAGTTAATTCGCAAGGTGCAATTACTTTGAAATGTTATTGACTTTGAGCTTCTCTTGCCCAGTTTATTTGCATCGTACAGTTATTTGAAATGCTTGTTAGAATGGTGATAAATTACTTTAGCAGAACAATAATTTCAAGAGTAGTACAATGCCCTAGACTTATTTCACAAAACCCAGTTACACAGAGCATCTCATCGTTATTTGATATGTTTCTTACACTGATAAGAGGTGATTTCTTGCAAAACAGTAATTTCAAGAATATTACAGTGCTCAAGAGAGTTGTTTTGCATAATAAGCCCATTGCATGATTTCGAAAGCCCAAAAGCATAATTTCAGACGTGCAAGGTTACAAATACTGGCATAAAGTTTGGCATATGTGCATGTGTATATGTTTCTGCTTATTTGCAAAACCCTTTACTGATATGTGTTTATATGGCAGACAGATTTCAAAAGCCCTTACCTCTTGTATTTGATCAGAATATTGCAGAGAACATGAGAATATCTGAGCTCAGTCCTCTGAAGTGTAAATTCAGACTTCCAGAAGTTACATATGTAGGTCATTTGTTTACTGGTACAGGCTTAATACCAGACCCAACCAAGCAAGTACCTATTCTTGAGATGTCAGCACCAGACAATGTTCAGACTCTCCAGCATTTCCTAGGCATGGTCAACTATTTAGGCAAGTTTATACCAGATTTCAGTGAGTTAACAGCACCTTTAAGCTGATGCGCAAAAATATGGCATGGTCATGGTTAGAACAGCACCAGAAGGCATTTGAAGACCTTAAGCAGAAAATTGCTACCCCACCTACATTAAGATACTATGATGTGAACAAACCAGTCATTCTTTTCTGTGATGTTTCAAAATTCAGTCTCGGCATAGTTTTACTTCAAGAGGGTAGACCAGTACCTATGCATCTAGAAAACTTACCCAAACTGAGATGCAATATGCTCAGATTGAGAAAGAACTTTTGGCAACAGTATTTGCATGTTCCAAGTTTCATGATTATATTTATGGTCGAGCTATTCAGACTGAAACAGATCATCAACCTCTACTTACTATTCTAAATAAGCCAATGCATTCCACTCCAGCAAGATTATAAAGAATGCTGCTCAAACTGCGAAAGTAAAATTTCAAAATGGTCTATACGAAAGGCAAATTGCTCTACCTTGCTGATACCTTATCCAGAGTGCCTAGAAATATGATGGAACAGTTTAATGCAGTGAATTTTGACTTTGACATGATGGCAGTGAATACTTTTTCTACCACTAGACTTGATGAGTTAAGAGATCACATAAAGACTGATCAGTTTTTGCAAAAACTCAATCACTACATTAATGTTGGATGGCAGTCAAAGCAATCTAGTGTACCACCTGAAGTGCAAACTTGTTTTCCTTACAGAGATGAAATGTTGATGGAAGATGGCATTATTTTCAAAGGTCCTACAATTGTTGTTCCTGCTTTCTTACAAGAATATATCCAGATTTTGTATCGTGGTCATTCAGGTTCCGCATCCACTAAGAGAAGAGCGAGAGAACTGGCATTTTTGCCCTTATTACCAAAATACATTGATAAAGTACTTTCTTCTTATTCAGTATGCAGTAGTACCAGATCGCATTTGCAAAGAGAACCACTTCAACTAAGTCCAGTTCCTGAACTACCTTGGTCAACTGTTGCAACTGATATATTTGAATGGAAAAATTAACGCTATTTGGTATTATAGACTCTTACTCAAATTGGTTTGAGACTGATCTACTACCTAATCTAACTTCCACTGCTATTATTACTAAGTTGAAACATCATTTTTCAGTCCATGGTAGTCCACACAAAGTTATTTCTGACAATGGTACTCAATTTACTAGTCAGTCATTTCAGAAATTTGCAAGAGAATGGGATTTTGTACATATCACTAGCAGTTCTGAATATCTGCAGTCAAATGGTCTAGCTGAACATGCAGAGTGCAAAGCAATTACTTGAAAGGTCAAAGAGTGATAAAAGACATATTTTTGAATTTGCTTAATCTCAGAAACATACCTTGTAACGATATTCTTGGCTCACCTGCTCAAAGACTTCTTTACAGGCAAACCAGAGCTATGCTACCTATTAGTTCCAGTTTATTAAAGCCTAAAGCTAAGAACAATAAGACCATCAAAGCTCAATTATCCAAGCATACCATCCAGAAGTCCAGTAACGACAGATCGATTACTTCATCCATTGAGGGAAGGAGAAACAGTGAGAATACAAACGGCGAAAGGTTTTGACCAGATTGGTCAGATTACAGGCATTTGTTCCAAGCCAAGCTTCCAGCTAATAGAATCTGAGGGTGTAGAGTATCAAAGGAATCGCAGACATCTTCTTCCTGTACCAGAATCATCACCATCACAACATTGTTTCTGTGATGTACTGTAAGTCCTGAATCCCAGAGTGAACCAAATGTTGTTTCCATCCCAGAGTGTGTTCAAATCTGATTCCATTCCTGAAGATGTTCCAAAAACTCCAAAGATTGAACACTGTGAAGAGACTGTTCCATTTGCTAATTCCAGTTCCAAGTTTTATGACACGCATTATGGACGAGTATCTAAGCCAAGTGTGAAATATGCAGCAACAATGGACTTGACTGTATGTGTGTGTGTGTTTTTATATATATATATAGATATATATATATATATATATATATATATATATATATATATATATATATATATAAAAATCTTGTATAAATTCATGACAAAGAATAACCTGTGGTTTATGCATGTCAAATAGATTCTTAACGTTGTATAATCTATTTTCTCAAAGAGGGAGGATGCAGATCGGAGTGCATATGTGAGGTGTGCTGTGTCTTTAAGAAGCATGTCAAAGACTGCATGCATGTATAAATGCTAGATACGTGCTATTCCTAGTGACATTTTGAGAGAGCAGATAGAGAGAGAGAGAGAGAAAGAGAGCATGCATGATTGCAGTAGCTAGTTTGTATATAAGTTACTTAAGTTAAAGTCAGAAAACTCTTATCGTAATGTATTTGTGCAAAATAAAATTGCTTGAACATAACCCATGCATACTCTTCTATTGTGTCCAAAGCAGGAGAGTGACACATTCCTACAATGGGGTTAGGCCGGCTCAGGGGGAGGTGCCCCCCTCCCCCGCTGTAGAAGGAGGTAGTAGTCCACAAAAACTGACAGGCCAAAAAACAGCCATAAAGATGATATAGTGGACTACTGAGGATAAAAAAGAAATTATGTATTGTTATTATTATGCAAGAAGACCAACATTTCCAGACAGAAGATATACAAAAAGATTAAGAGAGAAATTAGAGGAAAGAAAAATACTTGCACAAGAAAAACTGTCAAAAGCTTCAAATGCAAGTTTGTGTTCAATAATGCAACAGATTCATGAAAAACATTATGTAGACCAAGAAACCTTGGGCTGTTTGGAAAAAGAAGTGACTGAGGAAGTATGAAACTACAAAAAACAAAATGTAGATATTTTTGAAAGGTATAAAAAAGAAATATGGACATATGGACATGGGAATGAAAGAGATCTGATATAGTGCAACATTTATGCAAAGGAGAAAGCCAAATTAATCAATACAAAAAAGGCAGCTCTAAAGACATCTGATATGGTGCAATATTTATGCAAGGAGAAAGCCAAAGTCATCAATACAAAAAAGCAGCTGGAACACAAACTGAGGTCACCTTTTTTGGAAAGTTTAAAGAGGTAGCCCTCCTTCTAGTCTGCTGGAACTTGTTCTTCCCAAATCTTATAGAAAAGGGGATTGAGCATCTCTACACTGGTCTCTATGCCAGCTTTTAGTGCCTCTGTCGGGATGCTGTCCAGACCAGCAGACTTGCTATTTTTCAGCTGGTATATGGCCGTGTGTATTTCCTCTTTTGTGAGCATACTGCAATCAATCATTAGGTCCTGATCTGCTGGTAGTATCTCAGGTGGGTTTACTGGTGTTGGCCCATTTAGTAACTCTTCAAAATGTTCCCTCCATCTGTTCTTTTGCTTTTCCTCATCAGCTATTTTCCTCCCTTCTTTATCTTTTACAGGTCTTTTTGGTTTGCTGTTTCTTCTTGAAAGCTTCTTTATGGTAATATAGAGATCATTCATGTTTCCCTTATGGGCTGCTTCCTGAGCTTCTGATGTCAGTAATTCTATGTATTGTATCTTGTCTGTTTTGATACACTTCTTCACAATTTCTGCATCTGAATATTTCTCTTGTGATTTGGCCTTTCCTGTTCTTGTGCTGCTGTTGTTGACTTCTGCCTTCTTCAACTTTCTATCTTCTATCTTTTTCAATGTCTTTGGTGAGATCAACTCCTTGTGGATATATTTTTTGGGTTTCACTATTTCTTGACATGTTGATGTGATTGCTCTCTTCACACCTTGACACTTTTCATCTATGGACTCCTCCTCCAGTAACTCCTGCAAAACTTGGAATTTATTAGAGAGTATGATACTAAACTCATTTTGTTTTATTGTATCTTTTAAAAAGCTGACATTGTAATGTTGTCTTTGGTTGGCCTCTTCTATCCAGATTCTTTTCAGCTTAAGCTTCAAGGGGTCAATCAAAAGTCAATGCCAGTCTTGGCACTGAAATCTCCCATAACTACCACAATGTACCGGCATAAGCATTTATGTACAATGCTTCACAGTCTTTTGTAGAATTCCTCCTTAATCCCCTCGTCATTGTCATTAGTAGGTGCATAACATTATATGATGTCCATATTAATCCTATGATTCATAGTTCCGATGGAAGCTGTGACAATTCTAGGACCATGTGCCTCCCATCCAATTAGAGCTCCCTGGGCTTTCTTGGATAGCATCAGTGCCGCTCCTTGGGTTTGTGATGCATCTTCTTCCTCATACCTCGACAACAGCAGTAATTCTCCTGAAGCAAGTCTTCTCTGGCCCAATCCATTCCAACTAGCCTCACTGATCCCCAGTATACTGACGTTATATTTTCTCATTTCTTTTGCCACTTGCGCTGCTTTTCCTGTTTCGAACATGGTGCTCACATTCCATGTTCCTATGATGGTTTTTAGTCCTGGTGAAGATGATGGTCCTTGAGACAGTAGCTTCTGTTTTCAGGATTTCACCACCAGATGTCATAAAGGATCTCGCTGGAGCCCCATCCTTTTCCAATACTGAACTGGTTATTCAGTTTCTTGTATGTGTTTCTGTAGCATTTTATTTTTTACAGGGAAGGGTTGTGAACCCTTCGCCTAACCCTCCTCCTTTCTTACCCACGCTTGGGACCAGCTATGGCAGAGCATGTACTTCCCCTTATTTGAAAAATAAGGGAAGAAAACAGGCAAATGAATTGTTTGATTAATATTCAATTCAGATGTTACCTTTGGTAAGAAGGATGGATTGAGTCATAAAGTAACTCTGTTTTTGTGACAAACGATGTAAGGGAGTTTGAAAGATATAGCCTGGCTTTCAGAAATTCACCTTGCAGATGTAATAGCTACTAGGAATGCTGTTTTCCAAGACAAAAATTTTAAATCAGATTTGACTGATGGTTCAAAGGGTTGTTGGGTCAACCTTTGAAGTACAATTGACAAATCCCAAGGAGTAACAAATCTTTCACTGGGGGTCTAAGTAAGAAGGTGCCTTTTAGAAAGCCTTGCACAATTTGGAAGACACTAAAGAGGATGTGTTTTCTCCTGAGTGAAAATTAGATATGGCTGCTAACTGTACTTTGTAGAAGAACTAGCACCTTGAAAAATAGATGCTAAAAATTATAGAACCAAAGATATAAGAGCAGTGAAAGGGTCAATTTCCATCTGAAGAGCCCAAATTGAAAATCTTTTCCATTTACTGCTGTAGATCTTCCTTGTAGAAGCATTCTTGGAAAATATAAGTATTTGTAAAACTGGGAAGGAAAGACTGTGCTGTCTAGCCATCAAGTGAATTGGAGAAACCATGCAGTCAGTTTGAGGACCAGAATATTGGGATGTTTTATCCCGGAGGGATGCGAGAGAAGGTTTGGACTTGAGTCCAGTATCCATGGAGGATATAAAACTGAGACCAAAGGGAAGGGAACCTCACCTGGCTAGGCCAAAAAAGGAAAATAAGGATAACTGAGCCCTTCAACCAAAGTGCTTTCTGTAAGAATTTTGGAATAAGAGGTAATGGGGGATAAGCATAAAGGAGACTGGAGGGCCAAGCGTGGACCAGACCATCTCTCTGTGACTCTCCCTGAGGGGAGGATTAGGGAAAAAAACTGCTGCACTTGTTGTGGGGAGATGCAAAGAGATTGCAGCAAGGTTGGCCCCAAGGATTGATTGAGAGACCACTCGAGGCATCAAAATGAACCTGCTGAGTATGTCCACTAGTATATTAGATTTCCCCGGTATCTGCATTGCCATAGGAAAGCGGTTGGAGGAGATTGCCCACTGCTGCACTCTTACTACCTCTCGACAAAGGGGGTAAGACTGGGTTCCCCCATTCATTTCTGGGCAGTTGACGTCTTCATTATCCTGTCCATTGCAAGGAGGAACAGGAAAAGTGACAACAGGCATCCTTGCCTCACTCCTGTTTGCACCTTGAAGGCATCTGTAAGCTGTCTGCCATGAATCACCCTTCATGTCATCCCCTCATATGAGTTCCTAATTATGTTAGTAAGCTTCTCAGGTACCTCTAGTGTCTCAGCATCTTCCACAGAATCTGTCTGTCTACACTGTCAAAGGCTTTCTTGTAGTCAATAAAGTTCACATAGGGGGTGAGTTCCACTCCAGTGACTGCTCCAGCATGATGTGCAGATTTCCAATATGGTCTGTGCAGGATCTGTCCTTGCAAACACTGGGTTGCTGGTCTTGGAGCTGGGATCAACCACATCTCTCATTCTGTTCAAGAGGACTCTGTTGAAGACCTTCCCTGGTATGGACAACTACATACCAGACCACAGACATGTCAGTTTGTACTGCAATAGCCCCTAGAGGGAGAACATCTTGAAAGGCCTGCAATGCTAGCAGGACTGGTCTTTGGGGACAAAATGCCCTGGACTCTCCATCCCAAGAAATGCCCCCACTCCAACTGACAGATGTCCTTGGTTACCATGGCTAATGGAGGAGACAGAATAAAGGGACTGTCGAGGTAAATTTCAATAAAATTCAATCCACTAATGAAGATGATCCTTGCATACTCGAGTGAGTTTTACTGGGAATGGACAGATGATGAAGCAGAATAGACCACTGAACAGATGCAGTCCACTGGGGAACATGCGTATAGAAATGGGCCATAACAACTAATGTTATTGCTGCTGCCATCAAACCTGGAGCCTGAAGAACAAGTCTGGCTGTACGAGAAGGATGAACAAGAACTTGCTGTACCTGAAACTTGACTGTGTATAAACGATGCATAGGAAGGGAAGCTATCTGACTTACTGTGCTTAATTGGGCAACTATGAACTTGAAGCTGTATACACATTGTAGATAAGATTTGGAGGTGTTGACTGAAATGTCTAGTCTTTTTTGACAAAGTTGGAGCAAACAGTCCCTGGATTGCTCTAAGAGACACCTGGTTGGGGGCAGTGAGGGGCCAGCCATCTAGATATGGAAACACTCAATCACAGCAGTCTCAGGTGAGCTGCTACCACTGCTATACACTTGGTAAACACCCTGGGGGGCTGTCGGGAGACCAAAGGGCAGGGCTCTGAACTGATAGCGACTATCTCCCAGCTGAAACTGCAAAAATCTTCATGATCATCTGTTCCTCATGATGTGATAGTGTGCGTCCTGAAAATTGATTAAGCACATCTAAGCATCTTTGCGTAAAAAGGGCAGAATGGACTGAACCGTGACCATTCAGGACTTTGACTTCTTCATAAATTGATTCAAGTGGCTTAGATCCAAAATTGGCCTTAGGTTCCCTGCCTTCTTTGACACTAAAAAGAAATTTGAGTGAGTCCCGAATCCTCTTTGGTCTGGTGGGACCTCCTGGATGACTCCCTTCTCTAGCAGCTTTTGTATCTCCTAAGCTTCAGCTTCTCTCTGAGTGGGTAGGATGTTGGAAAGCTTTCTTCTTTTGTTTGCAGGAATCTGTAAAAATTGTATGAAGTAAACTTAGGATATTACTTTTAGCACCCAAGAATCTTTTGTTGTAGAAGCCCACACATCTGGGTATAAAGGCAAGTGGCATCTGACTGCCTCCAGAGGTAGCCAGTTGGGTAACCATTCAGGAGCACTGAAAAGGTTTATCCAAAAAAGAATCTTGGAAACCCTTGTTTTGCAGGCCTTCTCTGCCATGAGGACAGCACCTTCGATTTGAACTCCCTCCTATGCCTCTGGAGGAGTTGTCCCCGTGTGAATCCTGGAAAGATCCCTGGGACTTATAAAACAACATTTTCTTGCCTCCGCTTTGATTCTGGGAAAAGGATTGTTGAGGGGTAGAAAAGCATATCCCTGGTGCAGACAGGGTCTTTCCATCCTGTTCACTCCAGGAAAGTGTTTTTTTCACATTAGAGCCAAATAAAGACTTTCCATCAAAGGCAGCATTGACGAAAGAAGACTTGAGAGGCTCCATAAAGTCGTATAACTACACCCAAGCATGTCTTCAAATGGCTATGCCTGACCCAGCAGCCAATAAGGTACCCACCGCAACATGGGATATTAACCTCATAGGCGCATTGGAAATGAATAACAGAGTGGCCAGCCTTGAAGAGGGCCTCTTGTACTCCTCCACAGGTATGGACTATGAGACGGGTTTCCTGCTGCAGTCTTGTGAAGTGTGCTAAGTAATTCAGGGACCTCAAAGCAAAGGTTGCTGAAATAAATATGTGCATTCCAATCCTTTCCAATGCCCTGGATTCTCTATTAGGGTGATGGACAAAGGAGCTCTGCTCTACTAGCTCCTTTTTAGTGGCTGCTGCCACAACCAATGCATCAACAGGGACTTGTTTGCTCCATTGGGGTCTGTCCTCAGAGGTGCCAAAAGTCTGTCTGAGTGATGGGAAATTGGTTCAACAGAATCCTGTTCCTTCAAAGCCTAGTGAGAGATTAAATTGATATGCTCAGCCACCTGGTGAGTCACCCAAGACGTAGATGGGCCAGACCCAAAAGCTTTTAGAAAAACTGACTCCTCTGGGAAGGGATTACCTGAAGATCATCAACCTTTTTTTTTAAGAATTTCCTGAATGTCTCCAAATGAGACATCATCTGGTGGACATCTAGAGGACCCTTCCCCTTCTTCAAAGTCAGTATTTTTGGTGAGACATTCCATAGGGGGAATCTACATGTTTCCTTTTGCACATTCTCTTTTGGGGAACCTCTTCAGTGGGATGATCTGGAGACATATTCAAAGAGATAGGAAGTTCCTTGATGGAGACTGGATGCTAGATGGCATCAACTGTAACTGTGGAGTAGGCCTGATAGGATCAGAGCTTGGCCGCGAAAGGGAAAGAGATGTAGGATCCAAGGATGAAATAGTAATCAAATCTCTGGGTTGACAGAAAGCCCTCTCCACTATCTCAAAGGCAAACGGACTGAGAGAAGCCATGGTTGGCCACACCGGAGTTAAAACTACTGAAGCTAGTAAGCCCTGACCCTGCTCAGATCCATGCCTCAAAGAAGGAGTCAGACCCAAGCTGTCCAACACTGTAGCTTTGAGGAGCAAAGATGGCTCCAATAATATCAGACTGAAATCCAACTTCCTGGATCTGGCACTAACACTTCTGCTTTGAGACTCATCCCGATTGAAAGGAACTGCTGCGGAACTAGTCAGGGAGGCAGTTGGAGTTAAAAGCCTAGTCATCTTCAGATCCAACACTGACACTTTTGGGGGCACTCAGATCCAAGGGTACAGAAACCATGGTATGGATCGGAAAAGGAGATATCGCTATGTGAGAAGTGGACAGGAAGCTCACGGATCCAATGGAAGATGGAGCTGTAATAACCCCCATCTGAATCCTCAATCCTTATCACCCTATCTACATTGGCTTCTGATAGACTTCTGAAAGACCTGATGGAAAAGGTTGTTGTCTGGGGCCTAGAATCTCACCTCTGCGACCCCTGGAGAATGCATCTGAGAAGAAACCGGTTTGATGGTGAAACCGGGTGAGCAGGTTTGAGGAGACTTAGATGAAATAACAATCAGATCTGAGGGTGTGGGATCCAAGTGTTTTTTTTTTTTTTTAGGATCTGATGGAGTCAGATCCAAGGTTTTCTGAATTTTCTGTGGAGGCTCTGACGAAGACAGAGCCAAAGTAGCAGTCTTCAGAGAATGGATGGGGGATCTTTTGCGAGATTCCTTCAACTCTGAAGAGGAATTTATAGATTTTGCTGGGGGTTTGAGCCCCTGAAGAAGAAGAGGAAGAGGGCAGCAGCATGCCCTTAAGTACCAACCTATTGCATCTGTCACTAAGCGCTCTTGAATTAAATGCAGCACAAATGGAGCAGTTAGCATTGAGGTGTCCTGTTTCAAGACAGTAGATGCACTCCCTGTGGACATCAGAACTGGGAATCGTATGCCTACAAGAAGTGCACTGTTTAAAATGTGTTGGTTTTTCTGCCATACTGAGAACAGGCCTTTTAAAGGTGGGGGGTTTAAGAAAATAGAACAAAGGGAAGAAAAAAGCTTTTTTTTTTTTCAGATAGCAGACTACCAGTTCGACCATCAATAATGTTATAAAGAATACCCTCTAAACCTCTAAAGGGTAGAAGAATTAAAAGAAGAAAATACAGGCACTAGCTATGGTAAATTAGAAATTACCAAGCAGTAGAGAAAATGTTATAAAGGGAGCAATTGGGAGAAAAACTTGCATATATATGAAAAAATAGGAGAGGGAGGAGATAAATGAAGTATAAAAGATAGGACATCAAAAAAGGTAACTACTCACAAAAAACTGCAAAAAATATCCAAAATAGCTCTAAGAGAGGGATCCACATCTGTACAACATGGCGGCAAACAAGATCTGGTGTGTTTTTAGCTGACTGGGCCATTATGGGTAGAGGGAAGAGCTTGAGAGTTGGATCCAAAAGTCTAGTGTATGTGGACAAGTTGGATCCGAGGTCAGATCCGATACCCACATGTTGAGGAATGAACGAAAAGGGTAAAATCAGATAAGAAAACTGAAGCAATTCTGATGCTGTCAATGTTGTGGAGTGCTTGGCCGGTGAGTTCCCATATAAAAGAAAGACAGATGACATAGGATGAAGCTGAAGAGAATATGGGACAGGAAGATGTTCTGGAACTTCCTGTAGAATGCCTGAAGGAAACAGAGAACAAAGAAGGGCCCTCGGTTTAGAAGAAAATTATCTAAGGGAAGAGTTGTTTGACTTAACAGAGATGGAAAGACATATTAAGATCAATGAAAGAAATGGATTATAAAAAGTCAAGGAGACTCAAAATGTTAGAAGTTTGATAAAACAAATTAACATAGTAATACAGATTGTTCATAGAAATTAATCTGCTATAACACAAATAAATAGGATATATTACTTTGTAACTAAATTAATAACAGACAGTCCCCAGTATTCAGCAAGCTCGGCATGGTATGCAGGAATAGTGCAAGAGCTGCTGCACACAATATGGCCGACGTGCGATACAGCAATGAGCTCCCGGGACGTGCATGAGTGGTCCTACACTATTCCTGCATGGACACAGCCCCTGTATGCTAATTACCTCATTTGCTAGTGAAAACCATGCAAATGAGGTGAATTAGGGATCCAGAAAGCAGGCAGGCGTCCATGCAGGAATAGTGTAGACTGCAGAAATGTATTCAGCCAGTAGCTGAATACATTTCTGCAAACTACAAAATGGAGGCATGACAGCTCATAAAAAAGCATGTATTATAAGGGTTAGGCATGCCAATGGTGAAATATATGGCCATAGGCATGAAAAATAGTTTAAAAATTATAAATAATAACTTTTGTTATTGGCCAGTTTCGGCCATTTAAACATAGGGGAGCAGTGTGCAAACAGGATCGGCCCGAAAATAAGAAAAAAAAGCTGGAAATAAGAATTTAAACCAAAATCATCATTTTGTTATAATAGTCAATGGCATGCATAACACAAGACCATGGAATAGTGATTGCTAAGGGGGAAGGCTGAGTGTCAGCTTTGTAGCCATACATTAGCAGCCAGGTCTGTGCAAATGAGGGAAATGATAATTAATCACAGACTTTCCCTCAGTGCTAGCTTGCACCCAACTGTGTAGGTGCAATAACACCATGGTCTAAGCCTAAAAACTAGATGACCTCATGAGGGGGAGTGTCATGACTGCTGTAAGCTTATTGGAGCACAGTGGCCAGTGTTTGCCCTTCACTAAGCACAGCTATGGAAGGGTGTGTGTCTGAAGCTGTCTAGCAGTATTTACTTTGCCTAAATGGGTGTTTTAAAAAAAAACATGAAATAGCAGCTCCGTCCACATCTGAGCATTGGGTTTGCACAGCACGCCTCGGGCCTTAAACGGGATGGCAAAGGGAAGGGAAAACAGCAGTAGGAAGGTACTCAAGGAGAACTAGCATAGCTGGCAGGTGAAATGTATCAGAATCAGCCAATTACACAGGCAGCAGCTCAGCCCAGCACACTACTATAAACTATGCAAACACCCTTCACTTTGTTTTTTCCAACAAACTCTACATCACCGGTGTACACAGACGGGGAAATTTTACCTAACAAAATCAACAAAATGATAGGGGCTGCTGTCGCTCTCATAAATCAATATGTGGAAGAGGCTGAGGGTAGTGAGGATGAGAATGCTAATGACCAACCCACAGTGAGGAGAAGGAGAAGAGTGTACAGACCCAGGGTAACCTACCAGGAGCTACATGAGCTGGAGATAGTGGAGAGCTAGGGTGGACAGGGACCGCCTACAGCAAATTGTTGAGCTGTGCCGGCCACACCTCAAACACAGAACCAACAGAGGGGAACCCATCCCAGTGAATACCAAGGTATGTGTAGGCTTAAGAATACTAACCACAGGTACCTTCCAAAGACCAACAGGGGATATCATGGGGATCTCACCAGCATCAGCATCCAGGGTACTCCACAAGTTCCTGGATGCCATGTCAGCACATGCCGGTGAGCACATATATTTCCACAACACCCATGAGGCATTGACAAGCAATATACATCTCTTCCACCAAATAGCAGAATACTCTGAGGTACTGGGTGCTATAGACTGCACGCACATACACATCAAAGCACCACCTGGCGAGCGGGGTAGGGTCTACATAAACCGCAAGGGCTTCCCCTCCATCAACTGCCAGGTTGTGTGCGATGCCCAGGGCATTATAATCAATGTGTGTGCTAGCAGCTCTGGAAGCTACCTCAACTCCCACATCTGGCATATATGACACAGCTGTACCAGAGATTTGCCAGTGGGGACATCCCGTATGGCCACCTAGTGGGGAATGCTGGTTATGCACTGAAGCCATGGCTGATAACACCCATCAGAAATGCACACACACCTGAACAAGAACTCCATAATGAGGCACACCCACAAACCAGAATCACAATGCAGCATGTGTTTGGGATGCTCAAGTCACTGTTCCAGTACCTGGACATATCCAGTGGAGCCTTGCGGTACTCTCCAGCTACATGTACCCAAATTTTCACTGTATGTGCCATGCTACACAATATGATCCTGTGGAAACAGCTGCAGCAGGAACAGCAGGGAGTAGGGCCACAAAGCCCCCACCATTGCCAAGGCCAGAACAGGCACAGACTGTCTCAGAAGAGGAAAAACCTGAGCCTGCCCATGTAAGCAGAAGGAGGAGTGCCCAGTATGCCCAGGCTTTGGCAAAGGGACCACGCATAGCACATACACTATCAGGTTTTACCTCATATCATGCGTTCCGGCCCCAAAACCCGGACCATAACACAAAAGGAAGGGGCGTATCCATATTCATCAAGGATACCCACACCTCCAGGTTGGTGGCTACGCACGAAGCATCGGAAACCATCCAGGTGCAATTAACCATAGGCAAAACTGCTCTACAATTTGTAGCATGCTACAGGCCACCCTCTCAAACTCAGGAAACCCACACAGCCTTCCTGAAGACACTGGAGGGTATAAATGTATCACCAAACACCATCATATTGGGTGACTTCAACTACCCGAATATAGACTGGGAACATTACTCAAGCCCCAACTTTCTAGCCCAAAGGTTCCTGGAGTTCATAAATTCAAATGCCATGGAACAACTAGTCACCGTCCCCACAAGAGGAGAAAATATACTAGATCTCATCATCACAAACATGGGGACAAAATGCTCCACACGAAGTATATCCTCTTTGGTGAGATCAGATCATAAACTAATCTCACTAGAAATCCACATCGCCCCCACCCCAAACAAAAGACCACAGTGAAGAACTTCTCTAAAGCAAACTTCACACTACTCAAGACAGGTGTGGTATCCTTCAAGGCCCCCGAGCCAATGGAAACCACAACCCAAGCTGCGGAAGCCCTTACAAATGCCTTCTATGAACACCTTCAGGACTACATGGATCAGGCAATCCCAAATAAAACCAAGACTCTTTCCACCAAGGGCAAACGTCCAGTCTGGTGGACCCCAGCCATAAACAAACTTTACAATAAGAGGAGAAAGCTATTACATGATAGAGCAAAATCCCACAAAGGGAAGGCATCTTTGATCAGTACTAGCAAGAAACTACGATCCCTCATAAAATCATCCAAGGCCAACTTTGAGAAAAAAATTGCCATAGATTCAAAAGACAATCATAAGGCCTTCTTCAGCTACGTCAGAAACCTGGGTGGAAACTCCCAAATATGCTCAGAATTAGTCCAAAGTGATACAAAAATCACTGAACCCACAGACATTGCCAACATACTGGCAGACAGGTTCAGCGCAAACTTCAACCCCCTCTCCCCCCCAAAAGGAGAGATAACTATCCCAACAGAGTGTAGCCTCCCAGACATCTCAAATGCGCAGGTGAAAGCTGCTCTCTCTAAAGCTAAAAACACAGCATCAATGGGACTGGATGGTGCCCCCGGCTGTGAGCTACATGAACTCAATGAAGAACTAAACCCGCACATAAGGCAGCTGTTTAATCTTAGCCTTACCACAGGATATGTGCCCAAGGAGTGGCGTACGGCAACTGTGGTCCCACTTCACAAAGGCGGTGCCTCTACGGACCCTGGTAATTACTGCCCCATAAGCTTAACAAGCCTGGTCTGCAAAGCTATGGAGAGGATCATAATGGAACTCATAAACAAGGACATAGGGGACTTGCAGACCTTGGACCCAACCCAGTTTGGCTTTGTCAAGGGCAGATCTTGCCTTTTGAACTTGGTCGACTTCTTCGAAACAGTTACCAAGGCCATTGATGAGGGAAAGGCAGTCCATACAGCCTACCTTGACCTTGCAAAAGCTTTCGACACAATACCCCACTCGGGTATCATAGAGAAACTTACTAGCTTAAATGTAAACCCATATGTCACAAGATGGGTTGCAAACTGGCTAAAGGACAGAACCCACAGGGTTAGAGTTGCTGGAGCCATGTCAGACTCCAAGCCAGTCACAAGTGGTGTCCCACAGGGCTCAGTCCTTGGCCCCCTATTGTTCGGCATCTACTTCTCAGAAGTACAGGCAAACATAGGACTATGGCTGACAAAGTTTGCAGATGACTGCAAACTGGGTGCCATAGTGGATAGTACATCGGACACAGACATCCTTCAGAGGGGTCTCACGGAAACTGATAGCTGGTGCCAGAGCCATGGCCTGAAATTAAACGCAAAAAAGTGTATAATCATACCTTTCGGGAAAAATAAGGTAACCCCAAGCTAGCATATAGGTGGCAACCCACTAAGCACAGAAGAGGTTATCAGGGACCTGGGTACCCAGGTTGACAGTGGCCTCTCGTTTGACACTCACGTTGCTAAAGTGGTTCGAAAGACCTTCTACATTGCCCATCTGATCATGAAGGGATTCACATCCAGATCAAGTGAGGTCATTGTTCCCCTGTACTCTTCACTTATCAGACCAATTGTCGAGTACAATGCCCCATTCGGGATGTATCTCACCCGACACCTGCAGCAATTGGAGAGACCCCAAAAGTTCCTCACCAAAAGGATAAAGGGACTCCAAAACCTGTCATATACTGCCAGACTGAAGAAACTCCAACTCTATTCAGTTGCATACCATCTGCTCAGAGGTGACCTGTGCCTGACATACAAGGCCATGACCAACCCGGAATTAATAGACATGCTCCACCTCAAAAAATCCAAATCCACCAGAACCACTAGAGCAAGTGACTTAAACCTTAGCACGGATATAAATAGGACGTGCTGGAGGGATAGATTTATCACCCAGAGACTCCCCATGCTGTGGAATAAAATCCCAGTCCATGTGAGGCAGAGCACCTCACTGGCTCTGTTCAAGAGAAATCTTGACCAGTGGATGGGAGATCGTAGGTTTACCCCGGGAATCATCTCTGTGTCACTGCTGGACAGAGGCACAACAAACTAATGGGCACATTATTTCTAACATAAGGGGTGGCGTAAGCCACATAACGTTGGGCTAGGCTTATAAATGCCTTAGGGCAGATAGCCTAGTATAAACCTATGAACCTATGGTAGGAACCCAGCCAATGACATGCATACAGTAAAAGGGATGCCAAACATAACACTACCTGTGCTTTACCATGTATAGGGAGTGTACTATGTGCATCCGACATAGTCAGCCCTCTAGCACCATCCACAATACTGGCACAGCCTTAAAGGTAAGTCACTCTCCTTATCAATTGCTGAATGGAGTAGTATGTTCTGCTACTTGTATGTATGGTACGGATGTGAGCATGCAAGGGAATCGGGTGGCTGAATGGAATGGCAGCAGATAGTAGACACCCATATGGGCAGAATGAAATCCATAACAAATACTGGTGTCAACATAGTAGGCAGTACTAGTCAGGGTGACAAATCCCACTGCAGGACATGTGGTGGGCCAAATGTGTGTCCATAGGACACACACACATGCAGAGCAGTGAGGCTCACATACCCAACAACAGTGTCAGCCAGCAGGACAGGTGTAGATGACCACAAAGAAATGCTGTGCTAAGGCCTCCAATTGATGGCAACAGAGAACAGCCCCGCTCCAGACCTACTCAGACAGACTACAACAGGTCAGGCAGTTGGATGTTAGTTCTGAAGGGTAAGAAGTCTGAAACTGAAATGTAGGTCAATAAAACCTAAAATCTGTACTCCACTGATATGCCTCTAGTCTGCATGATAGGTCAGAATACAGAATGAAATGGAAGCTAACAGAGTACCTGAAATATCAGTACAGTCATATTAAATTTTACAGTTGTCAGGTGTGCCCCCCCCCCCCACAATCCTATGTAGAAATGTAGCAACATGTACATGTGTATTTAATAACAGTGGAGCACAGATTACCTGAGCTGGCCAAATTAGCAGGACAGATTCTTGCACATGTAGAATATGCAGGGCTCTGTGTGTTAGGCTGTTGTGTGTTAAATATTGTGGAAGTGGTCAGCATGTAGGCATGGAGGGTTGTGTCCTGGTGGCCTATGGCCAGTACTGTTGATGACAGAGCCATGTTCTGACAACTGCAGTGCCAAACACAATGCATCCCAGCAAGACCCAGTCCAGCAGTAATCCGTAGTCATTGTTTGGTTGTAATATCTGTCACCATCTGAAAGATGGACATGCCATGAATGTGGGCCCAGACATACACACAATACACAGGTGGAAGTACCCTAGACAGAGTATATAAAACTGTCAAATGCACACACCTTTGGAATTGTACATACAGGTTAGCAGCACATTAATTATCTGTGTAGTATGGAATACTGATGTAATCTGGATAAACACTGGCACAGTTATGATGTACTGAGAAACTGCTGATGTTCTTGCACAAGCCAACATAAGGGGAATGTCCCACGTATATCTGTGAGTCAGCTGCAAGAAGCTTCCATACACATGCACTCGGCTCACCCCACCATCAGTCATAGGTTCATCACAGGTCATATCCCTGCTGTTGGGAATGAGTACAGTATGACCCCTCCACTTCTGTATGGGAATACTCACAGAATGCAGCATGCTGAAGAGGTGTCCCATGCAGGTGTGTCCCTAGCTGTAAGCAGCACCCTGCCAGCATCCACACCAATGGATTAATAAGGACAGAAACTATTGCCATTAACACCTTACACACCTACCCTGTCACCCCAGGGGAATCCAGTGGCTTGCAGCCTGGGACTGTAGGAGTGACAGAATTCTATGTCCTCCTGCAGATGGCTTGCATTACTAACAAATGCCCTACAGTCCTCTGTCAAAGTCCCATGCCTCACCCATACTGCCAATGTATGTTATCTCATGGAGTGCCAAATAACAACATAACACAGTCCACAGAACATAAATGCAAGGCCATGTCGACAAATCCCAGTAGCATGCTCACCATGTCCTACTGCATGAACTGTGGATCAACCCGTAAATACTTCTGGGATGAAGGGATAACTATAGGTTTACTTATCAGATATCGCTTGCATAATGTTAGGAAGAGGATAGAATAACAGAGGGGGGAGTTGAAGCATGGACGCCATGCAATGTGTGAAGACTGAAACTCTGATGTGTGCCCATACTATCCCTGCCTGCAAACCCAGTAATGGGGGGTGACAAACCTGCTTGTAAACCCCAATGTGAAGGGAAACTGACCAGATATATTAGCCCTGCCTCTGGGTAACCTGTGTGAATCTGTACAGCTGAGAAATATGGCCACAGCAGGATATGGCCATTCTGTCATGTCAATAGATGTACAACAGGGGATCCTCAGCCACCATGGTATCAAGGTGCTGGACCATTTACACAGACCCATCAGCAAGTGTCTGCAGCTCCCCCTCCAGAATGGCATGAGTGTGCAAGAATATGTAGGCTGCAGACAACAATACTGGACACAGCTTCATTCATCTTGTATTCCCCATGAAATTACTGTGAGCAAATAAGTATATCTGTCAGTAGTTGATGACACAACACATCACAGTGTAAAACAGTGCATATGTCCGAATATCTCTGCTAACACCAAACCCATGTAGCACAAACAGCACAGACACAATTAGTTACGGTATCCCACTATCCTTTGCCCATTGTGACTCGATATTGTCAACCTATCTACAGATATCCTGCAGAAACAGGTTATTAGCTGTAGGTGTAAAACACAAATGCCTGCACTGGAGTACAACCTACCTGTAATGGATTCACACATTCAATACAGAAGGTCATACTGGGCATGCTCCCACACCTAGAGAAATGAAGCCCATGTCTGACAAAAACAGTGGACTCTACATATCTGTCAGTTGCAGATTTCTGTGCACACACACCACGTAGTACACCATTCATGCTTTGCACACATCGGATAGGAATGCACACATATATCCAAGGACAACACACTATAATAGGTCAAACATACACAGAGATGTGGGGAAGAGAGAGACAGACAGTGACAAAGAACTTCCCATCCTGAGGCCTGTCGCAGCCACCACATATTCAATTGGCCAATATCACATGATGTGCCGATGTCTATCACTGTAGACATTTGCTTCTGGTAGCCCTCAGCATTATAGTGTCTGTGGTGCCTGTGATAACTGTGTAACATGTGTGTGTGTGTGTGTGTGTGTGTGTGTGTGTGTGTGTGTGTGTGTGTGTGTGTGTGTGTGTGTGTCTGTGTGAGAGAGAGAGAGAGAGTGTGTAGGGATCAATGATTTTGAGGCCATTCACAGACACTATATCCCATTGCCCTACTTTAGCAACCCTGCTGATGCCATTCACCTTGAAATACACCTTTGGACAGGGGCTAGCCCTATAAGCTCCGTGGCATGTGTGATAACTGTGTAATGCTATAGTGTAACATACTAGTTAGGTAGGAGTTCTAATCCCAGACATGGCAACTGTGAAACTCTGTGTGTGTGTGTGTTTGTTTGTGTGTGAAGGGATCAATGGTTTTGAGGCCATTCCCAGTCACTACACCTCCCATTGCCCTACTTTAGCAAGCCTGCTGATGTCAGTCACCATGAAATACCTCCTTAGACAAGTTTCAGCCCTGTAAGCTCTGTGGCGTGTGCAATAACCGCTTAATGCTATTGTGTAACATACTAGCTAGGTAGGAGTTCTAATCCCAGACATGGCAACTGTGAAACACTGTGTGAGTGTCTGTGTTTGGTTGTGTGTGTAGGGATCAATGGTTTTGAGGCCATTCACGGTCACTACATCTCCCATTGCCCTACTTTAGCAAGCCTGCTGATGTCAGTCACCTTGAAATACATCCTTGGATAAACTCTGTGGCACGTGTGATAACTGAGTAATGCTATAGTGTAACATACTAGTTAGGCAGGAGTTCTAATCCCAGACATAAACTCTGTGAAACTCTGTGTGTGTAGGGATCAATTGTTTTGAGGCCATTCACAGTCATTATACCTCCCATTGCCCTACTTTAGCAAGCCTGCTATCAGTCACCTTGAAATACCTCCTTGGACAAGAGTTAGCCCTGTAAGCTCCATGGTGCATGCAATAACTGCGTAATGCTATAGCGTGATGTACTAGGTAGGTAAGAGCTCTAATCCCAGACATGGAAATTGTGACGGTGTGTGTGTGTGTGTGTGTGTGTGTGTGTGTGTGTGTGTGTGTGTGTGTGTGTGTGTGTTTGTATAGAGAGTAATACTTTTGGGGCCATTCACAGTCGTTACATCTCTCATTGCCCAACTGTAGCAAGCCTGCTGATGTCATCTACCTTGAAATATACCTTTGGAGAAGGGCTAGCCCTATAAGCTCCATGGTGCATGCCATAAATGCAGAACAATGTAGTAGCAGTAACTACACAGCTATGGGTTTGAATCTCATCTGTGGCAAGTGTTTGTGTGTGTACCACAAAGATTTTGGCCTCATTCACAGTCAATACACATCTCAGAGCCTGACTTTAGCAGTCCTGCAAATATCATCCACCTGACAAGTATCTGTTGCAAAACCTAAACCATGTCATGTCAGTGGTGCATGTGGTAAATGTGTAACATAATGGTCTGTAAAGGTTGTTAGATAGAGGTTTGAACCTCATTCCTGGCAAATGTAAATGTGTGATTAGGGTAAAATTATTTTTGGGATTTCTCACCCACTACATCACCCAATGCCAGTATTTACAAGGGCTGGTGATGTTCCTCACCTTAGAAATACCTTGGGATAATATCCATCCAATAAGCTCTGTGGTGCATCCGATAAATGTGGTACACTGTAGTAGCAATACATAGCTAGGTAGGGGTTTGAATCTCAGTACTGGCAAGTGTGTGTGTGTCTGTCATCAGTATCCTATGTGGAGATTGTTGTGATTGTGTAATGACAGGATGCATTGTGGGGTGGATTTTGCTAAATTATTATATTGAGGACCTACTATATGTCACAATGTCCACCTTACAAGGACAACAGATGTCAAACAGCAGAGAGTCTGGTGTAGACAATCCATAGCCCTACATGTGACATTATGGATAGGTGAACAATATAGGCAACCCCTGTATCACTCAGTGAACACTCTCCGCCCATGTCTCATGCACAATCACACTTGGCTAGGCAACAACCACTACAATGGTAGTTCCATGCATACTGCCCACAGATAGTAACCACTGTGTGACTGCAGTGGACTACATGCCTGTTCACCACAACACTGTCACTGACATCAGAATGTACTGTGATGTGTAACATCTCCTGGCTGTGTGTTATCCAGCAAGTAAAAGGACACGGCACTCTGTTCCATCCCTACAATAGGCAAATAAATGCTTACAGAGGTCCTTTGTGATGTTCCCCACTGGACGCCTGCAACAGCTGTAGAGTCTGCAAATGTAACCCACAAAGGAATACCATGCCTTAAACACATGCCCTGTATGAACAGATGCCACTAACTCCACTGAATACCTGTATCATGCTGTTAATGTAGGTGCAGGCACAACCTCAGTTTCATTGCCAGGTCTCACCAAATGAGGTCAGGAATGCCACATCAGATGATAACAATCTGTCCACACAACATGCCCCAGAGACCTCAGGTACACTTCCACACGTCATAGAACATGCGTATGGGACATGTGCACAACCCAGATACTGTCCATGTTATGGAATATAGATCACATACATGGCAAGCATTGCACAGCACTGGCCTCCCGCAATAGTAACCCAGATGAGTGACTGGTGAATACAATACCCACCTGTCTAGGCCAATCCAGGGACTACACCCCTAAGCCACACTGGAAACTATTGTCATGTGGCCTGATGTCAAGGTATTCCCTTTGCCTAGCGTTGTACAGCCTTCAGGCACAGTCAACTACTACACACCTGTGAAGCAATTAACCCATGCTTCTCAGTACTTGCAAGTGTGTGTGTGTGTGTGTGTGTGTGTGTGTGTGTGTGTGTGTGTGTGTGTGTGTGTGTCTGTGTGTGTGTGTGTGTGTCTGTAGATTAATGATTTTGAAGCCATTCACGCTCACTACACCTCCCATTGCCTAGCATGTCTGCTGATGTCAGTCAACTTGAAATAACCCTTTGGCCATATATCAGCCTGATAAGCTCTGTGGTGTATGTAACAACTGCATAATACTGTAGTGTAGTGTAGCAAACTGGTTAGGTAGGAGTTCTAATCCTGTAGTGTAGCAAACTAGTTAGGTAGGAGTTCTAATCCTGACCTTGCCAACTGTGACAATGTGTGTGATTCTCTGAGAGAGTGTGGATGTGTCTTCCTTGACACCTGCTTTTGTGGACAGTCACATGGACTACACTTCCGTTATCCCTCCTTTATCACTGTTCCTGATGTCACTCACCTTCAAAGATACCTTTGGACAGCTCCCCAACATATAAGCTCTGTGGCACGTGCAATAACTGCATAACAATGTATTAGCAATACATAGTCAGGTAGAGGTTTGAAACTCAGTACTGGTAAGTGTGTATTATCAGTGTCCTGTGTGGGTGTTGGGGTGATTGTGTAATGACAGGGTCCACTGCAGTGTGGGTTTTGCTACATCATTATATTGAGGAGCTACATGTCCCATTACCAACTATTTCCAAACATTGTAGAGATTGTTGTCGACAATCCTCAGCCATAAATGTGTACAGCCATGTGCAATTACCATGTGACAGTATGGATTAAAACACAATATAGGCAACCGTCATAATACCCAGATACCACTCTCCACCCATGGATCATACACAAACATGCTTGGCTCTTACTCTCCTACTCCCTTCCTTTCTTACTTTGTCTCTCTCTCACTCCCTCTCTGGTGGATGTGGAAAAGTACATTTGCTTTGCTTAGGCAGCAGCTTGTGTTTTGTAAGAGATGTTCATGATCAGCTGATGGCCCGTGCACAAATTGCAGTTCCCCACTTGCTAATTGCATGTGGAACAGCTGTCGTATCATTCCTATAGCCAATTGCATGGAAACACAATCCTATAACTAAGCACTTCATGTGGGTATTGGTCCTTTTCCTTCACTGTGAGCAGGACGTCATGTGGGTGTTATATATATATATATATATATATATATATATACATACATGTATATACACACACATACACACACACACATATATATATATATATATATATATATGTGTGTGTGTGTGTGTGTATGTATACACATATCCATATCCTTGTTATGTGTAAACATGAGTATTGTATTTACCTTCCTAGACTTTTCCCACCATATTTATCTGATATGTGTTTATATAGATATAACAGCATACTAATTCAACAATATTTTCACTAACAAGTACTACACAATTGTACAAGTTAAAGCAGTTGTTCATTACTATTCAGTATGTGTACTGACAGATATATTGGAAAAAACAACAAACTTCTTCACAGCTGTGATGGTTTAGAGGTTAGCTGCTGTGACTATAGTGTACGGGGTCCTGGGTTCAAGACCTGCAAGGGCTGTTTATTTTGTTGCTAGGCAGAACAAGGACTGTTGGATACAGTGTGGTTAAGGCAGTTTTAAGCAGCTGTAAGCAGGTTTGCATGGGTTTGCGTGACACTAAGCTGTGCTGACGTATGGGTAAAAGAAAAGGCACTAACACCATGTAGGCTTTGCTTACCAGTGCACAAATGTGCTTAGCATTTACATTTAAGCAATGCTTACACCTGCTAAGCATAGCTCAGCCCTGGCAACCACTGATCACATTCCTGTCTGATAAAATATCAGGGTAACGACATCTTTAATAAGTGTATTTAATTCCATGTACATAACATGCTTCTATGTGCTGTCATTACAGTAGCAAGGGGTGCAAGTCTATTGTCTGGGACACCTGAGTATATACATGGCTTGTACAACACTCTTTTCTGTTTGAATGCATTTCATACATGGGTAGTATCCCAGGTTATATGCAGTCACAATGGCATGTAGTGTATCATTACGTTACTACTGTTAACAGTGCTTTCCCAAGTAAGAGTAGACTGCAGAAGATTTAAGTGCATGCAAAGATGGATGCCAGTCCTGGCTATCGTGTTCTTGGTGTGTGAGCTGTGTGTCATTAAGTATTTCCTACTGGATATTGATATGACATGTGGATATTAACTGTAGACTACTGTGTGTACATGACATGTCATTGAGGGCTGCTGTCATGTAGTAATGGCATACCTATCAGTGTCAGACGTCTATCTGTCAAAACATTTATCCTAATGCATAACCAGTTGGCTAGCTGATGTCTGTCCTCTGTACAGATGTGCAGATGTCAGGTATCCATCTTGGTTGCTTACAGACAATCTCTAATTGACTGACACTGACATGTCTGCCCAGCTGTGTTATGAATACCACAGCTAGGAAACCCCACCCTGCCATAGATACCTCAACTACACTATCACAGTCAACAGAACATGCTTGGGTACAGGTCTCCAAGACAGACACTGACCATGTTCTGTAATATATGTTGCATACATGTCAATTGGAGCACCTCCCTGGTCCTCTGCAAGAAGCAATCAGATGATTGGATGTTGCATTTTCTCTCACCCTGATGATCACTCACATGGCATCAGTTGATAGATGGCCTGCTGACAAATGGCAGGTGGCACGATATCACTGTTCCCACATCCCCTACTCTTCTCATCTCTCCATGGACCATATCCTGGCACACACCTAGGAACATCTGCACCTACGGACCCCAGTACTGACAAATGTGTCAGTGTGCATTACTGAGAATAACAGTGTCTGTATGTTTGTAAACCTGTAGTTGATAATACCCTGAGGGCCTTCTCACCCACTGCACTCCCCATTGCCATAGTTAGAAATGGCTGCTGCTGTAATGGACATTACGTGTACCTTGTTACACTCTTCACCCTATGGGCTACCTGGAGCTTGCAACACTGTTGTACAAATGGGTAGATAGGCATGAGGTACCCTCTGAGTCCTGGCAATTGTGTGTATGTGTGCAAGTGTGCATATTTGTAGGATACAGCTTTCTGAGGTCACATTCTTCTAATACAATACACCTTGCCATACAGTATAAGGGATAGTGATGTTGCTGAGAGAGACATGACAAACCATCACTCTACTATCCCTGTGGCATGTGCAATAGATGCATATCCCTGTAGTAGCACTCTTGAGATAGACAAGGGGTTTATTGCAGTCCTGGTCAATGTGTGATTGTGGGTATGTCACAGTATTATCATGGGTTTCAATGAGTAAAATATCCAATGTGGGGTGTGGGTGCTGAGTATACTGTCTTTACACCACTGTACCCCAGTACATGTCCCAAGGTCCACTGTATGGGGACCACTGTTATCATCAACCATACAAGTAACTGATTACACTATCCAGCCCAATAATGCATGTGCTGTGTGCAAATTATCTGTAACAGAATGGACTCACTGACAAAGTAGTTAGCACTGATAAACCCAGGTCTCTCAGATGTGTCTATGACTGTTGTGTGTTTGTCAATGTGTATATGACAGTATGTCACACTATGTATTGTTCATAAACAACCAGTACATCCCCCATTATCATACTGCACAAGGCCTGGTGATGTTCTTCATATAACAAGTAACTTGGGATACACCACATCATAAAAGCTGTGTGGTGTGTGCAATTAAGGCCACACACATTAGTAGCAATAAGTACCTAGGTAGGGGTTCTACACTTAGTGTTGCCAAGTAAGAGTCTGTGTGTATGTGAAGGGATCTACTTCACTTTGCAGAAAATACATGCCCCAGGAGGTCATCTGTCCGACTGACTGGGAAATTCTAGCATTTCAAAGCTATCATCTTGTGGAAATTCATTCCATCAAAACTAGCAGTAGATGTGTAAATGCTCTTTTCCCTACTGTATAGCTGTACAGCGATACTGGGGTTGGTATATATATAGCTGGGTGTGGATCTTCTGTACACATCCACCATAATTGCGGTTATTGTTGTGTGTATCTCCCCACTTAGTCGGCTGTAATACTGTACAGTTTATGTTAACAGGTTAAGTAATTGTGAATCACACTATCTGCAGTTCTACACCACCCAACAGCTTCCAAAGGGTAGGGTTGTGCCACCCACGTCAGCACACCTATGTTTACCAATTTGAGGATTGCACTATATTGGGAAGGGGTCATATACCCTGCCATTACCATCATCAATGACATTAAACTAGCAGACTGATTATTTCCCAATGTGATGTTGTGCCTATTCTGTCTTGGTGGAATTACATAGGTTAAAATGGGTTCCCTACAGAAGTACATACATCCATATGTACAGTATTCTTTATGTATTGCATCAACACCAAAGTGTGTGTGTGTGTGTGTGTGTGTGTGTGTGTGTGTGTGTGTGTGTGTGTGTGTGTGTGTGTGTGTGTTATACACAAACATGTGGTGTGCACCACCCAGTATACTAACCACTGTCTACTGTAGAAGGGCTGCTGACATCAGCCACTATGCACTCACCTATATACACCCCTCAGACCTATCAGGTATGTGGCACATGCAGTACCTGTTATACAGACCTGTGACTTGTGTTCAGCTGTACCCAGGATATGGCACAGTCAAGGTGTCACCGCAGTGCCAAACCCCTTGTAGGAAACAGCAGCAGACCAACATCCTGCTGACACACAAACACCTACAACACAAACGGAATACATTATGGAGACCACAATCAGTGTTAATAACAGCTATAATGCATCATGGCTGGAGAGCTACACATCCTGACATGTAA
The DNA here is from genome assembly GCF_019279795.1 of Protopterus annectens. Taxonomy (NCBI): domain Eukaryota; kingdom Metazoa; phylum Chordata; order Ceratodontiformes; family Protopteridae; genus Protopterus; species Protopterus annectens. The sequence continues at coordinate 515,451,781 of NC_056730.1, read as the reverse complement.
GCATTAAACTTTAGTGCTGAAAACATGTTGCACAGCATTACATTGGTACACCTTAATACATTCACCCTGTACATCAGGACCATGTTAGCCTGTCACTGCATCGATGTTATAGATGACAGGGATGTGGCACAGCTATCACCATATGCACAGGGTGTGTTGTGAGCCTGCCAGAGACCTAGGATGAACCGTTTAGTTGACATCATGTGTGTGTGTGTTAGGGGGTTTCATTATTAACTTTTAGTTATGTACTCACCATAACGTCAGATGTTTGGGATCCATCTCGCCTACATTCTGACTGATGGGTTCGGAGCCGATCCCTCGGCTCCGACTACGCTATGCCAAAGCGAAGTCTCTTATTGGCTGAGCTTACTATATCCCAGGATGCACCACTACCAGTCCCCAGATCTAGTTTGTCCGCATACATGCACCACTGCTTATATAACATCGCCAGATGAAACAAGATAAAACAGTAGAACTCAAACTGTTCAATCTCTTCTGATCTCCAAGGCAGGGGGAGGTATTAGGAATGTAGGCGAGATGGATCCCAAACATCTGAAGTTATGGTGAGTACATAACTAAAAGATGTTATGTGATATCCTGGGTGGCTCACTGGAAAACACTCCTGAGTACCGTGGAACCAAATGATGCTCGCCCTTTAGATGCCACATCCAATTTATAGTGGGAAATGAAATTGGACCAAGTAGCCGCAAGCACAAATCTCAGAAATAGCGAGCTTGGAATGAAATTAGCTCTAGTAGAGTGAGCTTTGACGGATGTTGTAAGTTGCTTATTTGAAGAGGAATAAGCCTGAGTTATGCAATCTCTAATCCATTTGGCAATAGTAGCTTTAGTGATGGTTTTACCCAGTTTATTATCTGAAAAGGACACAAACAATTGGTCTGTTTTTCGAATCTGTTGAGTCCTGTCTAGATAGAAGTGCAATTGCCTGTGAACATCCAACTTATGCAAGGTGTATTCTGCTTTGTTTGAAAATTTTGGAAAGAAAACTGGTAGCTCTAGAGATTGTTGGAGACAGAGATTAGAACAAACTTTTGGAACAAAAGATGGATTAGGCCTAAGTGATACTCTATCCTTGTGAAAAATCAAGTACGGTGGTTTGATAGATAGGGATTGAAGTTCTGAAACTCTTCTTGCAGAGGTAATTGCAATTAAGAAGGCAGTTTTCCAAGACAGATATTTCAACTCACATGTTGTTGGGGTTGGGAGGGTGGCCTAATGGTTAAGGTGTTTGCCTTACAAACACAAGGTGCAGGGTTTGAGTCCCACAAGGGATAACTGGCTAGGCTTAAAATGGCTCACAAGGGCAGTTAGCTTAGTACTAAGCTATGAACCTATGAACCTATGTAGCAGCCGGTTCAAAAGGGGAAGAAGTTACTAGTAAAAACCAAATCAAGATCCCACGGAGGCGCAGGATGAAAAACTGGGGGTCTTAAAAGCACAGCACCTTTCATGAAAGTTTTACATAATCTGCTACTCATCAAAGGTGGGTCTATGGATTCGTGAAATTTGGAGATAGCTGCTAGTTGGACCTTAATAGTAGAGACTGAAGATCCTTGATTAAACAAGGATGTTAAAAATTTCAAGGTCTGGTATTGGTCTAAGCCTCTGAGTTGAGCCCAGATAGCAAACCTCTTCCACTTACTGTGATACAATTTCTTAGTGGTGGGTTTATGGGCTGAAGATAAAATGTGAATAACTTCAGGGTCCAAGGTGTGATTTCTGACTAAGGTCGGAAGTGGAGAGCCAAGCTGCTAACTTCAAAGTGTGAAGGGACTGGTGCTGTTGTCCCGATTGATGAATCAGAAGGTCAGTTAGATCCAAAACCAGGGACCGTCCAGAGCATATTTCTGTAGGTAGGGGAACCATACCTGACGAGGCCCAATGCGGCAATTAGAATCATTGTGGACCCCAATTGGGAAGCTTTCTGGATGACTTTGGGAAGGAGTGGAAAGCGTAAAGCAGTCCTGTTGGCCAAGGTTGGACTAGAGCATCCGTAGCTGCTTCCCCTGCGTGGGGTCAAGGAAAAGAACCTTTGCACTTCGTGTTTTGTGGTGTAACAGGTCGCAGCACGAATCCCCATCTTTTGAAAATCTGAGCTGCTACAGCTTCAGGGACCACTCGTGAGGAGAGAGAATAGTCCTGCTCAGTCTGTCTGCCAATACATTGGATTTTCCTGGAATGTGGGTCGCTACCAGGAAGCGGTTGGTAGCCACTGCCCATTCCACACCCTCATGGCCTCTCTGCAAAGGGGGTAAGATCTGGTCCCTCCTTGTTTGTTTAGATACCAGACCACCGACATGTTGTCTGTGTGGATAGCGATAATGCCTTGAGGAGAAAGTTGTGGAGGGCTTGTAGGGACACAGCCCTCATTTCCAACACATTGATATGGAGAAAGGTTTGTTTGGAAGCCAAGAACCCTGAACTGACCTGCCCAGACAATGCCCCCACCCGTCTGGGAGGCATCCGTCGTCAAGGTGGCTACCGAGGGGGCATAACAAAGGTCTTCCCTGATTCAGATTGGATGGCAGAAGCCACCAGCGGAGGTCCCGTGTAATCAGTATGTGATGATTGAGGGGGAGATCCTGAAAGGACCATTGTGTCAATAACAGCCACTGAAGAATTCTCATGTGCAATCTTGCCAGAGGAACTAGGAGAACCGTGGCAGACATTGAACCTAAAAGTTGCAGGACCAACCTGGCTGGGGCTTTGGATCTTAGAAGCAGGGCTCGGACTTGACCTTGTAATGTTTGTATCCTTTCGGTAGGAAGGAAGATTCGCATCAATCTTGAGTCTATCTCTGCTCCTATGAATCTTATGCTGAGGCAGCAAGACAGACTTTGACCAGTTGAATGTAATTCCCAGGAAGCACCCAGGAGATGGTGGCTTGTAGGTTCTCTAGTAGTAGATGCCTGGTGGTGGCAGTCAGGAGCCAGTCGTCCAGATAGGGAAACACTTGGAATCTGAGACTCCTCAGGTGAGCAGTCACTACTGCCAAACACTTGGTGAACACCCTGGGGGCTGTGGTGAGACCAAAGGGCAGAGCACAAAATTGGAAATGACTGTCTCCCAGGCTGAAGCGCAGATACCTCCTGGACGCCTGATGTATCGGTATGTGATAATAGGCGTCCTTGAGATCTATGGAGCATATCCAAACATCTTTCTCCAACAATGGGAGAATGGATTGTAAGGTGACCATTGAATTTGGACTTGGACTGGTTTAGTTTGCTGAGATCAATATGGGTCTCAGGTCCCCTGTCTTTTGGCACTAAAAGAACCTTGAGTAGTTTCTGGATCCGATCTGGTCTTTGGGGACGGTTGGATGACTCCTTTCAGCAGCTTTGAAGCTTCTGCTGCAATTTCCCTTTGACTGGGTGGTGGGTCCGGGATTTTTTTGGGCCGGGGGTGAGTGTGTGAAGGAATGGTGTAACCTCCGGCAATAATCGAAGCACCCATCTGTCCTGAGTAATAGACTCCCAGGCTTTTAGGTGCTTGGCAAGGCACCCGACTGGCTCGGAGCAGCACAGCGGGCAATCCCTCATGGAGTGTGGGAGGCTGAAGAGCCACGAAAGGACTCGCGGTCTCCATTGTTGCAGGGGCCTCTGCGCCTCTGGGACAGCGTCTTCCAGAATAATTTCCCGTCCTCTGCCTCTGGAAGGAATCTTCCTGCTGTTGGGGAAAGAATTTCTGTGATTTGCGGAACCACATCTTCCCTCCTCTTTTAGCCTTGGGATAAGCGAAGGAGTGGAATAACGGCAGATAAAGTCTTTCCCTCCTGCTCACAGCGGGTAAGAGTGTCTTTACCTTGGGTCCAAACAAAGAGGACCCATCAAAGGGCGTCGGCAAAGGAAGACTTGAAGGCCTCCATGAAATGACACAAAGCGAGCCAGGCTTGTCTTTGTAGAGCCACGCCTGTTCCTGCCCGCTCTGCGCCCCCCTGACGCATATGAAATGAGCCTCATGGGCGAGTTAGAAATCGAGGTAAGGATAGCCAACTGAGAGCTAACCGACTGGGCTAGCTGCTCAGGTAGGTTACCTGTGGGGGAGTCTGTGAGCTCCTTGACCAGATCCCTCTGTAGTCTGGTGAAATGTGCCAAATAATTCAGGGACCTCAGGGTAAAGGCCGCTGAAGTCAGGGTGCGCTTCCGCACGGTCCATGCTCCTAGACTCCTTATTAGGAGGATGGACGGAGAAGCCTCTGCCACGTCCTGCTGGGTAGCAGATGCCACCACCATGGCATCTACAGCCACGCCTTTCGTAGAACTCCTTCTCGGGTGGGGCAGACAAAAATTTGTTAGGGCGAAGGCACCGGTTCCACAGTATCTGGGTGTTCCCGCCCTCCAACAAACCAAATCCAGGAGCGGCCTTGAACACTGACTCATCAGCGGAGGGGTTTGGAATTCCAGCCGCCTCGTTAAGGATTTTTCTAGAATGTCTGCAAATGAGACATCATCCGAGGGCGACTTTGGGGACCCCTCCGCATCATCAAGATCAGTGTCCGATGTAAGAGACTTCGTCGGGGGTCCACGTGCTTCCTCTTGCACGATCTCTTCCTTGGGGCTCTTCTGAAGACAACTCCGAAGAACCCTCAGGAGGAGGGAACCCCAGTGGGGTAACCTCAGGCGGGCTCCGCTGCCTAGAGACAGGGAACTGCCAAAGACCCAGTCTCCATGCCCAGGAAGGTGCGGTAAAGCCGTAGAGATGGCGAAGACTTGGCCAAGGCACTCCTCATAGCTCTGAAAGCGGACCCCAGAATCCTGGGAGTGTCCAGTCCCGAGCCATGATAGCAGACAGAAGTCCACGGCTGAAGCACCGAGAGGAGGCTGGAACCGACAGCATAGGTCCCAAGCGTCACCCCGGGTCCGGCCGAAGAAGTCCGTGTGGGGGGGTTGGAGTAAGGGTGAGCCGACCCTAGGATCTCCACTGGCTCCATCAGCACCTGCTCCGGCCAGGAGAAGTAGTCAGAGGAGGAATAGCAATGGAGTGGGCTATCGGCTCAAGCCAATTGGGTTGGAGCCAAAACAAATATTTGAAAGAGTGGGGACTGGAACAGTCTTTGGATCAGCCTGTCTATGTCCGAATCTCACATCCTCGATGACCTGGAGGAGATCCAGCTCCAAGGGACTAGGGGACGGCTCGCACAAGCCAATTTCCATCGGTGCGAAGAGGACTTTGGTGCCGAGGAGGAAGTGTGCGGACAACCTTCATCGGCTCCGAGATCAGTGGAGCCGATGAAGGTGACCCGCTCTCGATGCCCCAGCCGTCGGCTCCACCCAGAGGAGTCGAGACTGGAGGCATCGAGGCCTCGGCTCGAAGTCCGTGGAGGAGAAGCCTGCCTATGTCTTTTGGCGGTCGGGTCCCGGACTGGTGAGCGGCAGCCGACGCCTTTCTTTGCAGGAGAAGGAGAGGGCTAATGCTTCTTCAAAGAGGGTTTATAAGGCCTTTCAAAATAAGTTTATTTTCCTCTCTTGGAGGACCCTCGAGGAAAGCCGCTGCAGGACTCCTGCAAATGTTTAGCGCCAAACAATAAACACAGAGAGTGGTCATCTGTGATTGACATTTTAAAGCTGCACTTAGTGCACTTCTTAAAGCCGAAGGCCTAGGAGCCTGAGACATTATAGCAACAACTTCAGTAACACAGAAAAACACACTGTTTTGTTTTTTGTTTTTATAAATTGACTGTCACTACAATGATTAGCTCACGGTTGCCGATTAAGGTTGACAGTCCGACAACTACAGAAAAATAACTAAAGGGGATCCTAGAACCCTAAGGATTTGAAATTAAATTTACTGACAGGAAAAGCCCTTCAGTTCAAGGGGCCTCTAGTCAGAACAAACACACAATCACACACAAATTTTCACAAAATACCCAATCACACACAAAAAGTGCGGTATAGCCGTTAAAACAGCTTTTTGTTATAGAAATAGAAAATTCCTGACAGAAAAAGTTAGTGAAAAACACTACTTAGCTCAGCCAGCTCGAGACCACGTCTTTGCTAGTTAGGCAAGATCTGGGGACTGGTAGTGGTGCATCCTGGGATATAGTAAGCTCAGCCAATAAGAGACTTCGCTCTTTGGCATAGCGTGCCAGTGGATCGGCTCCGAACCCATCAGTCAGAATGTAGGCGAGATAGGATCACATAACATCTGGGCTGTGCAGAAGTGGTGTGTGTAGGTATGGGGTTGCCCTAGCTGTGCTGGTGATGTGTGTGTGTATGCATGCACACAGTTCTGCCATGTGGCTTCCCTATACATGGGTTTGTTGGACAGCTGCAGACCATATCTGGCAGGGTGTGCAGTTCACCGTCTCCAGCCATGGACATGAGAACTGTGCCTGCCAGGGGTTCCACGGGCACTACCAGGTACAAGGCCAGATATGGTACTCTCCCCCTGATGATGACAAATGTCCACTGGATCCGACCGGCCAGGACCACGTGCATGTGGCCTGCTGTTGTGTTGTGGACAGCTCTCCCCTCTGCAGTGCTGGTGCTGGTACTGCTACTATGGGAGAGGCTCTGACTGGTTGCATGTCCACGTCAACCTCCACCTGTTGGTGTTGCTGACCTACATCCATGTGGCTGTCGCACTACTCCCACCATATGCTCAGCACAGACATTGAACGGTCGAGGATTCCCACCATCTCACCCAACTGTCTATCCAGGATCTCTGCAAAATAACAGTGGGCACTTGCAAGATCACAGATCATGTCAATAACAGCAGAATGAGTAGCCCTCTGGAGCCTCAGACCATGTCTGGTATGATGTTCCATACATACCAGTGCCTCCATGATGGCCTGAAACATGCATCTGGTGACACCTGCTGTGCCACTTCTGCCAGGGGCATGATGACCTGCAGCCCTCCTACGAGCACCCCTGTACATCTGCCTGTGTGGTATCTTGCCGGTCATCGAGCTATGGCTGCTGTGTCCAAACACAGTTGCCATAGTCACCACACTGTCCTGTCCCATGCCACCACCCACCAATTGTCCCTCATCTATGGCCACTGTTGATGGAGTATGTACAGGCAATGTGACTGTGTGCGGAGATGGGATGGATAACAGTGGGATGTCAACTGATGGCACAGTTTCAGCTACTGACAACCCTGCCTGTGTCTCACCATACCTATCATCATTGTCCGAGTCTGTATGGACACTAACATCAGTTTGTCTGCAGGTGGGACCCTAAACACCTGGCCACCTGTGAGGGGAAAACAAGAAACTCACTTGCTTGAAATACATCATTGCTTAACTGTACACATACACACACACACACACACACACACACACACACACACACACACACACACACACACACGCACACACACTTACAGGTGAAGTTGCACAAAGATATTACACACAGACCTCTCATTACCCAACTGTCAACATGAATGACATATGGCACTCAACAACATGCACTGCAGCTATAGTCAATCCCTGTTACCAACATTATACATCTCTGTGATGCATGAGTTGTGTTAGTACGTGATGCCCCTTCCCCTGGAACACACTGCACCCATGTACACAGTATTGATGTGCACCTGTTCAGCACCCTACCCTGTACTGTGCACCATACCTCACAGGTGTACACGCCATTGCTGAATGTGTATATGTGTGTCGATGTTTGCTCTGCTGCTAACAACCCCTATGTGTTTGTCAGACACATACCTGGCATGATATGAGGACAGATGTCAATAGTGAATGCCTGATGTCTGACTTGCAGATCTAATCATCAGCAGTGCATGTATGAGCAATAAATACAATTACACTGACAACCTTCACAGCTTACTGTGGCTATCAGGAGTGTACACACCCTTATTGACATGGCACCCTATTCCCTGATATGCCATGGGGCCACAATACTGCATATGTTAATATTACACAAACCTGATATGTGACATATGACCTGTGCAATCAAATGCAGTATCAAACAAATGTGTTAGTTGTGCAGATGCTGATTAAGATGCATACAATATGTGGGTGCATAAGTGTGCACACCCTTAACATGATGGTTTGTTGCATCAACTGTTAAGTGTACTACAGCAGTTACTATTCCTGGATTGGGTACCAGCATGGCCCATCTGCACTAGCCAGTATCTGGTTACTCTGCTCTACAAATGTCCCCCAACTCTACCAGATTGCAAGGTTAACTCATGTGCACAGTGCTTACAGGTCACACATTGCCTTCACTATTGCTGTGGAGTCAGGGTTATGTCTGCAACAATTCATGACCTTGACTGTGTGCAGATACAGCCATTCTTAGTGAGCTTTGGATGTCTGCTTCAGTTCAATGTTGTGTTTCAGGATGACACCCCACCCCATCCACGGCCTTTTTGCAGATGCTTGACAACTATGGGCCACACATGAGTGTCATTTTGCAGTGTCCCAAATTCAGAACACCATGTGTACCGGCCTAGTCCCTGCTAATGAACGGCAAACATACAGATGTTTACTGTTACCAGCAAGGTACAGATGGGGATGGTGGCCCTCAGGTGGAGTGAGGTGTTGCTTGTGCAGCACATGTATCTTTATTAATACTGTCTGAAGGTTTTGAACTTGGTCTTGATACACCACTATACATTGCAACACATGCCTTTGGGGGACTTTTGATGTTATGCATATGCTACCTGCAGAGAGCCCTGGATGATGTTTCCTTCCCATCTGATTACCCTAACCCATAGGCCACAATTATGCAGAGTCCAGGCGATTGTCGACACAGGTACTGCACAGCCAGTACTTGCTAGACATTCCTGCAACTCCCTCAGTGTTGCAGCATGTTTCTAGGCAGCCTCCATGACCAGTTTGCAACATGTGTTGTCATCTGTCTTGGATGGCCATCTGTTTATTTTCTACATTAATGTTGTCCCATAATTCCTCATCACTTACATGACTGTCTGAACTGTTTGCCATGGTATATGCAATGGTGAGGTAAGGCTACATCTCCCACTCATGCGTGCTACCTGTTGGATATGGTATCCATTCCATGGCTTGTAAGATGTGTGCAAGCCACGGCTGCCTCTGTTGCAGGTGAGTGGGCAAATGTGGTGGACATACATCTTGGACAGCAGACCATTTCTAGGTGTGACACTGACGGCCTGTACTTGATAGAAGGTGCATACTCATGAAGAGTGAATGCTGTCAGTACCTCAAAAGCTGCTTCCACAATATGTTATTTGGAGTGTGCACAGATATGCTTCCAGTGTTTGTTAAGGTACGTATTCCCCATATTTGCTGTCCTAACATAGGATTCCATATAACACATTCATTGCTCATGTTAGGATCACATTACAAGCACAGTTGCAGTTATCCCACTCCACAAGGGGGATCCACCTTGGATCCTAGGAATTACCGTCCCATCAGTCTGAAGAGCCTGATCTGCAAGGGCATGGAACACGTTATCATGGAACTTATACAAAAAGACACTGGCAACCTTCAAACACTGGACCCCACCCAGTTTGGATTCGTGAAGGGACGATCTTGTCTCCTGAACCTGACTGACTTCTTCGAATCAGTCTCCAGAGCTGTGGACGAGGATAAGGCGGTCCACACAGCCTATCTAGACCTTGCCAAGGCCTTTGACACCATCCCCCACTCTAGAATTATAGATAAACTTACTAGCTGGGCATAAATCCCTATGTCACGCGATGGGTTGCAAAATGGCTTACTGACAGAATCCAGACTGTAAAAGTAGCTGACTCCAAATCCAGCTCCAGACAGGTGACAAGTGGAGTACCTCAGGGTTCAGTCCTGGGACCGCTCCTGTTTGGCATCTACTTCTCTGTAGTACAGGCCAACACTAAGGGACTCTGGCTAACAAAGTTCGCAGATGACTGCAAATTGGGAGCCATTATTGAATCCCCAAATGATGTGGATATTCTACAAAAGGGCCTTACAAAAACAGATGCTTGGTGCTAGAGCCATGGGCTCAAGCTTAATGCCAAGAAATGTATAGTTATCCACTTTAGGAAAAAACATGTACTCATGAATTACCACATAGGTGGAAGTGCACTAAACACCGAAAGTGTGATGAGAGACTTAGGGAAACAGGTGAACAGTGGTCTCACCTTCGATAACCACATTGCCACAACAGTCAGGAAATCCTTCTATATGGCACACCTCATCACTAAGGGCTTTTCATCCAGAAAAAAGGAGGCCATTGTCCCACTGTACTAATCACTCATTAGATCCATTATAGAGTAAAATGCCCCATTTGGTATGTACCTCACAAGAGATCTGCAACAGCTGGAAAGGCAGCAGAAATACTTCACTACAAGAATCACAGGCCTAAAGCAGATGCCCTGTGCTGACCATCTAAATAAAACTCCAGCTATACTCTGTGGCAAATCGTTTACTCAGAGTTGATCTCTGCTTAACATACAAGGCCATGTCAAACCCTGACCTGTTGGAGATGCTCCACTTAAAGAAATCCCAATCCCTCAGAGCCACACACTCCAGGGATCTAAACCTTGTCACAATAAACAAAACATGCTGGAGGGATAGGTTCCTGACCCAGAGACACCCTATACTCTGAAATAGACTGCTCATACATGTCAAGCAGAGTGCCTCCTTGGCTCTCTTCAAAAGTAACCTTACAATTGGATGGGAGATAGGAAATTCACCCCAGGGATCACGTCAGTTTCCCTGCTAGACAGGGGTCCAGGGAAGTAAATATTGTGTAAAGAAATATCCAGGGAATTGTATAGGCCCTAGGGCCGATAGCCTAGTACCAACCTATGAACCTATCAATGTGGTATTGTGACATGCCGTTGTGTAGACTGCCATTGTAATAGTGGTATATACCCTGTTGTAGCACTGTATAAGGGTGATGTTTCAGACATGTCCCTACTGTATGACATTTGTCCCACCATTATGTTCATCTCTGTGCACACATCTAGCAATGACAGGTTGTTAGTTATATTGCAGGACTCTTACATACCCTTCAGATATGCCACCATGGTGACCACTGTGATGCAGTGCAGTTAACAGCAACAATAAGTGAACATGTACAGCATGCATTATGGGTATGTGCATTAAATGTGTGCATGGCAAATACCATGGCCATAACATGGGCGGTGTATTGGCAAACCTGAACAAAAACACCATACTTACTAGCTACAGGATGCTGCCCCAGATGTATATCAGAGGGACCTATATAGTTGTGTGAGAGATGTGATATCAGTAGCCAAACCTGCACCATTGGTACAGGGTGGGAGCAGCATTTCAGTACATCAGCTGTACAAACTCACAATACTACAGATTATGCACATCTGTTCATTACTACTCTGCAGCAGAAGACTATACATATATTTTATCTCACATATGCATGATGAAACTTTACAGATGCAGATGGATAAGCAACAGTGGTCTACTGATGTGCCCTGTGGCCTTACCTACATGCTCCTCATCCATTGTGTGGGTAGCACCCACCTCCACAATGCTATCAGCTGGGTCTTGGCTTAGCTGGCAGGCAGGTGGCCTGAGGCTGGTGAGGAGCTCATCAGCATGTGTCAGGGGGGGCTGGATGGCATGACCCCCACCTGTGGCAAGCTGGTCCCTCCTAACTGCAGCAGCACACTGACAGGAGTGGCAGATTAGGTCAGTGCACCAATGTCGGACCTGTTCATGACTTCTGTTATGCAGGCTGACATCGTTAACCCTGTGGATGAGCTCATTCTACAGGGCAGTCCTCCCTCTTCTGCAGATCATGGGCTGTACAGCCAAAGAGGGTTTGGTGGTGCTGTATCAGGTAGTTGATGATCACATAATTTTCCTGGGGGAAATAAACTACCTCTCTCTAGACATGGTACCTGAAAGACATAAAGAGGAAAAAAAAGGTCTGAGGACCTCATACTGCAAGGATATAATAGCTGTTAATTGACATCTCTGTCTCCCCCCACCATATCTGCAACAATAATCTGAACACAAAACTCAATGGGTATGTTTACAGCAAACCTACTGGTGGGACATATATTGTATTGTACGACAAATATTGCAATGTGTTTCTAGTCATGTTCCATGTTGAAACACTATCATTGGTGGCCTGTTGCTAACAATGTCACCTGCATGCCATTGTAAGGGCCACTATGGTTCCATATATGCATGTGTTCAGTTTGCTATGCGACTCTTCGAATCTGGTGTTTTGTGTTAATGGGGATATCTATGCATGCAGTTAGAAGTAATTCTGGATTGTGTGGACTATTACTACCCACATATATTCTATAACTGCGACACAATTATTAGCATGTTTGGGAAGGCTGTTCCCAGCAGAACCACCTCTCCCACCTCATCTGGCCATGTTACCAGGCCACAGCACATCTAGGACCCACCCAGGGACCTCATTATATGCTGGTCCTGCACTACCTTCAGCTGGAACCACCTCAGGGGATGGTGTTTGTTCCCCACCCTGGGACCACACGCAGACAGGATCCAGTCACCTGATGTCAGGTCCAGGATCTGGTGCATAGGGAGCTCCACAGGGAATTGGGGGGTCTGCTACACCACCTTGAGGCCACCAGGACAAAATTACAGGGTCTACATGCTCCTCTTGCTCAGTCCCCAGCTCAGCCACCTTCAGGGTCATGAAGGTGCAGTGGTGACTGCCCATGGGTGGGGACTTTGGTCCCACTGTTTCTATTTGGGGACTCATGGGCTATCACTTTCCAAACACCACTCCCCATCCACGGTGTTTACACACCACGTGTCATATACCGCCCCTGTATGCTGTCTTGTCTGTCTTCCAACCTACCTCCCCAAATATACCTAGTATCATTCCCCCAACATCCCACTCTCAACTTCACAAACAAGGGCAATGTGTTCCCAACATGGATTTCACACCAGACATAACTGTCCATATTGCACCTGCTTACAACTGTGTGTATATATATATATATATATATATATATATATATATATATATATATATATATATATATATATATATATATATATATATATATATATATATATCATACCTCTCAACTGTCCCTGATCTTCAGGGACGTCCCTGATTTTGACTCATAATTTATCTCTGTCCCTCTTAATCCCTCCTCAAGCCAGTGGCTTTTGGAGAAAAGATGGTAAATTACACTTAACGAACAATGACAATAATTAAGAGTTATAGACTTCTTTTACTTCAGAAAATAAGAAGTTATGTACCTACCATAACATTCCATGTTAGTTGTCTTCTCTCGCCTTCTTTCTTGCTGGATGGGTTCGGAGCCGATCCTCGGCTCCGACTCGGTACTTGCTAAGCTCGAAAGCTAATTTTACCAGCTCGAGGCAACCCTATATCCCATGATACAAGGCGGAGACTACCCAGATCTCGTTTGGTAGTTAAGGAAAAAATGGAATATATTCTTCCAACTGTAGAGGAGGAAGAAAAAGTAACAATACTAAAAATGACAATCATAATCATCATAATCCTCGGAAAGGGATCAACCTAATCTAGTAACACTAGAAGCTGATTAGCTAGAAAAAGGATAAAGCCTCTTAAGAGAAGAGGCATAATCTTCTCGGTCTGACCAGGCTAGGGGGATGGAGGGCGGGAAGCAAGAAAGAAGGTGAGAGAAGACAACTAACATGGAATGTTATGGTAGGTACATAACCACTTAATGTTAAGTTGTCAATCTCGCCTTCATTCTTGCTGGATAGGACTGTGTCCCTAGCACCTCTATCCTGGGTGGCTCAATGGAACAGACTCTTGAGAACGGTGGAACCAAAATTCGCTCTGTCTCTGGAGGCCAAGTCTAATCTGTAATGTGAAACAAAGGTATGAGGAGAGGCCCATGTGGCTGCTGCACAAATAGTGTCTATTGGAAGTCTAGCCTGAAAAGCTGTAGATGTAGGTAGAGCTCTGGTAGAATGGGCTTTTGGCCTGGAAATCAACTCTGTGCCTCTGAGCTGATACATTTAAGTAATCACAGAAGACAACCATCTAGATAAAGTCACCTTGGAAACTGGAAGGCCTTTCCTGTTCTCTGCATAGGATAGAAACAGTTGATCAGATTTCCTAAAATGTTTAGTTTTGTCTAGATAATATCTGAGTTGGCGGTGAATATCAAGACAATGTAATTTTTGTTCCGCTCTATCAGAATAATTTGGGAAAAAAACTGGAAGATCAATGGATTGATTTAAGTTCTTCTGCGATGCCACTTTGGGTAAGAAAGACGGATTAGTCCTTAGAGATACCCTGTCTTTGTGGAAGATTAAGTAGGGAGGACGAATGCAGAGAGCATGAAGCTCAGATACTCTCCTGGCAGAAGTAATGGCGACTAGAAAGAGTGTCTTCCAAGAAAGAAATTTCAATGAACAGGCAGCCGCAGGTTGAAAGGGGAGAATCAAGGATGTTAAAATTAAATTTAGATCCCAATGTGGTGGGGGGTCTCTAATCGGAGGTTTAAGTAAAAAGATACCTCGGAGGAATGCCTTGCAAAGTTTATGTGACATAATGTTGTGGTCCAAAAAGCCTATATGAAAATTCGAAATGGCTGCCAGCTGAACTTTTACTGTGGAGGAAGAGGATCCTGAATGAAAAATCTCAGCTAGGAAGTCCAAGACTGAATGAATCGGAGCAGTATAGGGGTCTATATTCCTAGCTTTTGCCCAGAAGGAGAAACAATGCCATTTACTAGTGTAAATCCTTCTGGTAGAAGATTTAAGTGAAGCTACTATGATATCCCGGACGGGATTAGAAATCATAGGAAGCCTGGCTAAGGATGGAAGTGGAGCAACCAAGCAGTGAGGTTGAGAGAAGGTATGGATTGGTGCAGCTGCCCTGACTGGTGGGTCAGAAGATCTGGAACCGGGTCCAGATGCTATGGCTGTACCAAGAGATAACGATGTAGGAATGGAAACCATATCTGTCGAGGCCAATAAGGGGCAATGAGAATCAATTTGGCTCTCAAGGCGGTTGCTTTCTGAATTACTTGAGGTATCAGAGGAAAGGGGGGAAAGGCATAAAGAAGTCCCCGGGGCCAATCTTGGGTTAGAGCATCTCTGGGGGGATGGCCTGGAAGGGGGAAGAGAGAGAGAGAAGAAGTCTGGGCATTTGCTGTTTTGAGGTGTAGCAAAAAGGTCACAGCAAGGAAGGCCCCACTCCCGAAAAATCTCTTCCATCACTGATTGTTTGAGAGACCACTCATGAGGCATGAGAATAGCTCTGCTCAACCTGTCCGCTATGGTGTTGGATTTCCCGGGGATATGCATTGCTATCAGAAAACGCTGAGAAGAGATTGCCCACTGCCAAAGTCTGAGAGCCTCTCAACACAGTGGATAGGACTTGGTTCCTCCCTGTTTGTTGATATACCACACTACGGACATATTGTCCGTTTGGACTGCAATAGTTCCCAGGGGAAGAGAGTTGTTGAGGGCTTGCAACGTTAAAAGCACTGCTCTCATCTCTAGGACATTTATGTGCAGATGGTATTCGAAAGGTTACCAAGTGCCATGGACCATCCTGCCCTGATAATGCCCCCCCACCCGATAAGGGAGCCATCCGATGTAACCGTGGCGACCGGGGCAGGAGGAACAAAGGGTCTGCCCTGATGGACTTGAGGGGACGATATCCACCAGGTCAGATACCTTTTGCAAGTTGGAGTTATTGTGATCTTGTGATGCATGGGAAGTTGTTGAAAGGACCATTGGGCGAATAGCATCCATTGTAGAAGACGCATGTAAAAGCGGGCAAACGGAAGAAGTGTTATGGCGGCCGCCATAAGACCCTATACTTTCAGAGCAAATCTGGCCTGAATTTTGTTGCTGAGAAGAATCACCTGGACGTAACTTTGAATGTCCAAGATCCTTTGGTCTGTTAACTTTGCTGAAAGTTGTACGGTGTCCAATCTTGCGCCTATAAAAGTAATAGATTGACAAGGCGACAAGGCAGATTTTTCGAAATTTATAGAAATTCCCAGCCCTCTGCAAATGTGAATGGTGTAATCTCTGGCTTGGAGAAGTTGATGCCTGGTGGTGGCAGTGAGGAGCCAGTCGTCTAGATATGGAAACACCTGGAATCTTTGACGTCTCAGGTGAGCCGTAACCGCTGCCATACATTTGGTGAACACTCTGGGGGCTGTAGTGAGTCCAAAGGGCAGAGCCATGAATTGGAAGTGACTGATCCCCAGCCGAAAGCGGAGAAATCTTCTGGAGTGCCTGTGAATTTTTATGTGATAGTAGGCATCCTGAAGATCTATCGAGCACATCCAATTGTCCTTGCCCAGAAAGGGTAGAATGGACTGAAGCGTGACCATCTAGAATCTTGTTTTCTTTACAAACTTGTTTAGTTTGCTCAGATCTAATATTGGTCTCCAGTCCCCTGTCTTTTTTGGTACTAAAAAGAACCTTGAGTAGATTCTGGATCCTATTTGGTCTGCTGGGACTGGCTGGATGGCTCTTTTTGCTAGCAGTTTTGATATTTCTGATACTGCTAGTGCCCTTAGACCGGGTGGAACGTCTGGAAGGGTTCCCTTTTGCTGAATTGGGGTTTGAATAAAGGGAATTTTGTAACCCTCGGATATAATCGACTGTACCCATTTGTCTTGAGAAAGGGAAAGCCAGGCTATTGGGTACAGCGATAATCTTCCCCCGACTGCCTCCAAAGGTGGACAATCGGGCAACATCTCAGGGATGCTGGAAGGGTTTGTCAGAAAGAGGCTCTCTGCTACCCTAATTTTGCAGACCCCCTCTGCCCCTAGGCGGCGTCTGTTGTTGTTACCCCCTCTGCCTCTGGGGGTAAACTGACCTCGTGCATCAGGCGTGACTGCTTGAGATTTGCGGAACCACATTTTCCCTCCCTTCTGACCTTTAGGGTAAGGTCTTGAAGGGGTGGAGAAACGGACTCCTACGGCAGAAAGAGTCTTGCCATCTTGTTCACATCTAGTCAAAGTGTCTTTCACTTGAGGTCCGAACAAGGTCGAACCATCAAAACGGGAGTTTGTGAAGGACGCCTTGAAGGGGTCTGCAAAATTACAAAGCAGCATCCAGGACTGACGCCTTAAAGCCACTCCTGTGCCTGCGGCCCTACTCGCTCCATCAGCTGCATAAGAAATGAGCCGCATAGAGGAGTTAACAATGGAGTTTAGGATTCCTAGCTGTGAGCTAATCTTATCCTGAGACCCAGCAGCTGACAGATCCTGTAAAACTTCTCCCAACTCTCTAAGAACATCTCTTTGAAGGCGGGTGAAGTGACACAAGTAGTTCAGCGATCGCATGGCAAAGGTCACTGAAGAAAAAATCCGCTTGCTGTACCTGTCCATAGTCCTAGAATCCTTGTTAGGAGGATGGACAGGTACTGAAGGATCAGCTAGTTCCTTCTTGGTGGCTGCAGCCACCACCATGGCATCAACCGAGACACCTTTTGTCAAATATTGCCTATCAGGTGGGGCTGTAATGAATTTAGAAGGCCTCCTAGGAATAGGTTCCACCGAATCCGGGGCCATCCACGCCTTCCGAGCCACCACGTCCATAAGAGGGTCGAAAGGCGGAGACACCCAGGAGGTGGAGGGTCGAGATCCGAATGCCTCCAGGTATACTGACTCATCCTCGGAAGGATTAAGGGAGGGCCAGTTCCCCCTCTGCTTAAGGAGTTCAAGGATGTCTGAGAAAGAGACATCCTCAGAGGAGGACCTTAGGGATCCCTCCGACTCATCCAAGCCAGTATCAGATGTAATAGACTCGGGGGAGTCTAGATGTTTCCTCTTACATGTCCTCTTACGCAGAGGTTCACCTGACGGATCAGGAAAAGCCTCGGAAGAGGAAGATATTCCCAATGGGGAAACCTGAGGCGTTGGATCTCTGGGTCCGGGAACAAGAGAGTGGGAAGAGACATCAGCAGGCACTGTAGTGGGAGGAGCTGATGAAACTGACCGTTGACTACGCCCAAGGGCTAGTACACTCCTCATCACCTCGAAGGCTCCCCCATCAGAGAGACCAGAAGGTTCCCGCTCCGAAGAGATAGGAACTCCAGGCCTCACTGAGAGGGAAGGCTCCGAGGCAGATGTCGGGGCTGAGCTCACCAACGCCGAAGCCCCAAAAGGGAGAACGGGGTCGGACAAGAGTCCGATGCCACTCGACCCCTCGGAGCCGACGAGAGAGACCAGACGGCCGGATCCCTCCAATGAAGGCCTCAAGGAGGAAATCAGAGCGGATGACGACAGAGCCGAAGGAGGAGGTATTGGCACCGACGCCACAATGGTCACGGCTCTGAGGAGCTCTGGCTCCGAGCTCTGTAAGAGAGTCAAAGGAGGAATGTTAGGTGGATGTGAAATAGCTACCGTCTGTTTAGACGGGCTATGGAGCATTTGGGCCAATGCCTGAGACTTTAATAGTCTACTCACCACTCTCTCGAGGTCGTGATCAGACAGCCTGGATGACTGAGAAGAATGGCTCCGATGGCTACGCTCCGAGAGCAGGGGTGATCTCGGAGCCGAACGTATCGATTCCAATGAGGGGGATCGAGATTTCTTTTTAGAGGTAGGTCGAGCTGAAGGAGCTGAGGATAGGTCGGCTCCAGCCGGAGCCGACACTGAGTGTCCAGATCTGGCAGTATCGGTGCCGGATGGAACCGATACTGTGACTTCTAAAATGGAAGGATCAGCTCCGGCCGGAGCTGATCTTGACACTGAAGAAGCCAAACCAGTAGCCGACGGCTTGGGACTTGCAGCCGAAGGCTTGACAGGTTTCGAGGGCTTCCCCAGAGCCGTCTTAGTCGGGGAGCTCTCAGGCTTTAATAAGCCCCTCAATATTAATTTATTTCTGCGCTCCTGCAGGACTCTTGGGCTGAAGTCATGACAGATAGCACAAGAGTCCTGCAGGTGCAGAGGTCCCAGGCAGTAAACACAAGAAGTGTGACCGTCTGTCAGAGACATCTTCTGACAGCACGAGTCACACTTCTTGAAGCCTGAGACCTTTGTGTCCTTCGAAATAGCTGTGTCGAGGAAACACAAAAACACACACACACACACATAAAAAACACCCAATCCAATAAACTAAAACTAAACAGGGATACAACACACTCAAACACACACAAAATCCCTGACATGAAAAATTAGGAAAGGGAAAGGCCTAAGGCCTAACCTAGGGAAGGGGATAAATAACCCCAAAAAAAAAAGGAACACTAACGGGAATAGGGTTAAAATAAACGTTAAGGTTCACAAAACAACTAAGGTTATGAAATTTAAAAGGGGTGAGACTAAAAGTCTTAATATGAAGAAAACTTACCTAGAGCTGGTAAAAGAGGCACCTCGTAAGCGAAAAGGCAAACGAGATCTGGGTAGTCGCCACCTTGCATCATGGGATATAGGGTTGCCTCGAGCTGGTAAAATTAGCTCTCGAGTTTAGCAAGTGCCGAGTTGGAGCCGAGGATCGGCTCCGAACCCATCCAGAAAGAATGAAGGCGAGATTGACAACTTAACATTGTGTATTAATTCATATGCCCTGATTCTATTAATGTTTCAAGTTAATAGCACTAATATTATAAAAGTGTCCCTGACTGTCCCTGATTTTTTTCTTGACTTGTCCCTGATTCTGTTGAAATTTGTCCCCAATTAGTTGAGAGGTCTGATATATATATATATATATATATATATATATATATATATATATATATATATATATGTGGTGTGTGTGCAAATATGTGTGATGTTTTCCCAAACATATCGTGCAGCACAGTCATTCAACAGTAGGGGAAATGTATTTTCATATATATACATATATATATATATATATATATATATATATATATATATATATATATATATATATATATACACACACACACACACACACATATATATATATATATATATATATATATATATATATATATATATATATATAGGTTCATAGGTTCATACTAGGCTATCTGCCCTAGGCCATTTATAAGCCTAGCCAGAGTTGTGTGGCTTTCATCACCCCTTAGGTTGAAGAATACTATACCCATTAGTATGCCATGCCTCTGTCCAGCAGTGATACAGAGATGATCCCCGGGGTAAACCTACGATCTCCCATCCACTGGTCAAGATTCCTCTTGAACAGAGCCAGTGAGGTGCTCTGTCTCACATGGACCGGGATTCTGTTCCACAGCATAGGGAGTCTTTGGGTGATGAATCTGTCCCTCCAGCACGTCCTATTTATATCCGTGTTGAGGTTTAAGTCTCTTGCTCTTGTGGCTCTGGTGGATTTGGATTTTTTGAGGTGGAGCATGTCCATTAATTCCGGGTTGGACATGGCCTTGTATGTCAGGCACAGGTCACCTCTGAGCAGACGGTATGCGACTGAATAGAGCTGGAGTTTCTTCAGTCGGGCAGCATATGGCATATTTTGTGCCCCTTTATCCTTTTGGTGAGGAACTTTTGGGGTCTTTCCAATTGCTGCAGGTGTCGGGCAAGATACATTCCGAATGGGGCACTGTACTCAATCATTGGTCTGATAAGTGAAGAGTACAGGGGAACAATGACCTTCCTTGATCTGGATGTGAATCCCTTCATAATCAGGTGGGCAATGTAGAAGGTCCTCCTAACCACTTTGGCAATGTGAGTGTCAAAAGAAAGGTTACTGTCAACTTGGGTCCCCAGGTCCCTGATAACCTCTTCTGTGCTTAATGGATTGCCACCTATGTGGTAACTTGGGGTTACCTTGTTTTTACCAAAGGGTATGACTATAATTTTTTTGGCGTTTAGCTTAAGGCCATGGCTCTGGCACCAGTTTTCCATTTCTATGAGACCTCTCTGAAGGATATCTGTGTCTGATGGATTTTCAACTATGGCGCCCAGTTTGCAGTCATCTGCAAACTTTGTCAGCCACAGTCCTCCTATGTTTGCCTGCACTTCTGAAAAGTAGATGCCGAACAAGAGGGGGCCCAGGACTGAGCCCTGTGGGACACCGCTTGTGACCGGCTTGGAGTCTGACATGGCACCATCAACTCTAACCCTGTGGGTTCTGTCCTTGAGCCAGTTTGCAACCCATCTTGTGACATATGGGTTTACATTTAAGCTGGTGAGCTTTTCTATGATACCCAAGTGGGGTATTGTGTCGAAAGCTTTTGCAAGGTCAAGGTAGGCTGTGTGAACTGCCTTACCCTCATCAATGGCCTTGGTGACTGTTTCAAAAAAGTCGACCAAGTTCAAGAGTCATGATCTGCCCTTGACAAAGTCGAATTGGGTAGGATCCAATGTCTGTAGGTCCCCCATGCCTTTATTTATGAGTTCCATTATGATCCTCTCCATAGCTTTGCAGACCAGGCTTGTTAAGCTTATGGGGCGGTAATTACCAGGGTCCGTAGAAGCACCGCCTTTGTAGAGTGGGACCACAGTTGCCGTATGCCACTCTTTGGGTACGTATCCTGTGGTAAGGCTAAGATTAAACAGCAGCCTTATGTGTGGGTTTAGTTCCTCATTGAGTTCGTGTAGCACACAGCCGGGGACACCATCCGGTTCCATTGATGCTGTGTTTTTAGCTTTAGAGAGAGCAGCTCTCACCTGGGCATTTGAGATTATTGGGAGGCTACACTCTGCTGGGATAGATATTTCTCCTTTTGGGGGGGGGAGGGAGAAATTTTCACTGAACCTGTCTGCCAGTATGTTTGCAATGTCTGTGGGTTCAGTGATTTTTGTATCATTTTGGACTAATTCTGAGCATATCTGGGAGTTTCCACCCAGATTTCTAACATAGCTAAAGAAGGCCTTATGATTGTCTTTTGAGTCCTTGGCAATTTTTCTCTCAAAGTTGGCCTTGGATGATTTTATGAGTGATCGTAGTTTATTACTAGTATTGATCAGAGATGTCTTCCCTTTTAGGGATTTTGCTCTATCTTGTAGTAGCTTTCTCCTCTTGTTGTAAAGTTTGTTTATGGCTGGGGTCCACCAGATCGGGCGCTTGCCTTTGGTGGAAAGGGTCTTGATTTTATTTGGGATTGCTTGATCCATGCAATCCTGGAGGTGCTCGTAGAAAGCATTTGTAAGGGATTCAGCAGCGTGGGTTGTGGTTTCCAATGGCTCAGGGGCCTTGAAGGATACCACACCAGTCTTAAGAAGTGTGAAGTTGGCTTTTGAGAAGTTCTTCACTGTGGTCTTTTTTGTTGAGGGTGGGGGTAGGATGTGGATCTCCAGTGAGATTAGTTTATGGTCTGATCTCACCAATGAGGGATATACTTCCGGTGTGGAGCATTTTGTCCCCATGTTTGTGATGATCAGGTCTAGTATATTTTCACTTCTTGTGGGAATGGTGACAAGTTGTTCCATAGCATTTGAGTTTATGAACACCAGGAACCTTTGGGCTAGGGTATTGGGGCTTGAGTAATGTTCCCAGTCTATGTTTGGGTAGTTGAAGTCACCCAATATGATGGTGTTTGGAGAGACATTTATACTCTCCAGTGTCTTCAGGAAGGCTGTGTGGGGTTCCTGAGTTTGAGAGGGTGGCCTGTAACATGCTACAAACTGTAGAGCAGTTTTGCCTATGGTTAATTGCACCTGAATGGTCTCTGATGCTTTGTGAGTTGCCACCAGCCTGGAGGTGTGGGTATCCTTGATGAATATGGATACACCTCCTTTTGTGGTACGGTCCGGGTTTTGGGGCGGGCATGATATGAGGTAAAACCTGATAGTGCTGGGGTGCTCTCAGGAGCCTTGAACCAGGTTTCAGTCACAGCACAGACATCGATGTTCTCCATACTGAGGAGGGCTTCGAGGGAGTGCATCTTGAGATTTAGACTTCTGGCATTGAGCAGCATTACCCTTAGTTTTTTTTTCCATTATTGTTTTCTAGGGCGGTGGGTTTAGAATTTGAGCCTTGTCTAAAAAAGGCACTATGGGGGTGGCAACAGCCTTTGCCAATATCCAGAAACCCAGGGGTGACAGGTGCAAGCCATCCCTTGCGAAGCAGCGTGGCTTGTCAAGCATGTCATTCCAGGCAGACAGACATTGGATCCCCTTAGAATGACACCAGAAATTAAGCCAATTATTAAAACTGATCATTTTGTCTCTGTATTGTGGCATAATTCTTGGTGAAGGTAGGATACTGCTCAGGGTCAGGGTCATACCAGCCTGGGCTACATAATCTGAGAGCTCCTTTATGTCTCTTTTCATGTAGTCCAGGGAGGTACGTCTCAGGTCATTCACACCGGCATGGACAATGACCGAGTCATACTTGTACTTGCTGTGGAGTGACTTGAGTGTTTGTGTTATGTGGCGGATTCTAGCGCCCGACAGGCAGCTTACTGTGACCCTCTCCTTGTTCAGTCTGGTGAGTGGGACGTCAGTGTGTCTGACTATGGAGTCACCTATGACAAGTGTTTCTGGCATTGTGTTTGGCCTTAAGGGCTGTGACTGATTTGCACACTGACTTTGTCATCTATGTGTTGCTTGTGTTCTGTCATGAGGTGGCAGTTGTTTGGGTGTCTGCTTTGGAGGCCTCTGCTGTTTTGGTAGATTTTTGATCAGTGCCTCCGAGTATGTCTTTGTGTGTTTATGTGTTTGATTTGTAGTTGTGATAGTTCTATGTGAGACTGGGTTTATGGTGTGTGTGGTTACCTTCTCCTCCTGTCTGGTTTTGCCAGTCCTGAGTTGAGAGAGCTCAGCCTCCAGTTTGGCTATATAGTTGCATCTCTCGCATGTATTTGTGTTTTGTGGGAGGAGGAGAGGGTTGTCTGTGTACATGAGGCAATTGTAACATTGCCTCAATATTCCCAGATTCACCAGCTGAGCAGGAGAGGACGCTAGCAACTGACCCTTTGACATGCTAGAAGAAATGAAAAAGTTTGCTGTGTAACTGAGTCAGAAAGGACCTATAGGGAAGTGGGTACTCAAGGGGTTTTAAGCTAGTGAAGTACTTTGTATAATATGGAAGTGCTTTACCTGACTAAAAATGCTTTAGGAACAAGTGCTGAGCTTTACAGATAGAGAATAGACTGTTTAGATTACAAGTAGAGCAGTTCTAAGGGAAAAATGAAGAGCAGACTTTACGGAGCCAGAAATAGTTTAACCTTGTTTAACCGGCTGCCCGATGGTGCTCTAGTGGCAACTCCGCTAAATGCAGAAAAGGCAATAAGTCAGTAGTACAGGCTAGCACACTTTAGTGGGCAGCCAAACAATTAAATTAAACAGCAAACAAACACTTTTCGACTTGAATTAGACTAATTTCGACTAAAATGTACTTTTAAGTGCAGATAATAAAAAATGCAGTAAATAACTATGAAAACAGTTAAAGCTTGCTCTAGGTAAGCAGTAGAAGGTAAAACAAATATAAAAAACAGCAGGATACTTAATCAGGAAAGCAGTCACTTTTTTCAGTTCTCTGTAGCCAGGAAGACTCAACAGGACCACGTGGAGCTTTGTCTGAGCAATATGGCTTCAAAAAAATGCCAGAGGCAGATTTTAACCAGGGAACTTCAAAAGAGCTAGAAATGGTCCAAAATGACCAATTACTACAGCTTCCTGTGCTGAGGTCACTTCCCTCAAGGACAGGTAGGCTATTCAAGGCTCCCTACTCCCACTGGTGAGCTAAGAAACTTCCTTCTATCCAAGTAAGGCAATGGACAACACAGGAACTACAACACAGCCCAGGATACAGCAAGGCCTGTAAAGTGGTCTAACTAGTTTAGGAGAGGCAGGAAAACAAGGAATATTTTTTTTTTTTTGTTTTTAAATAGAAACACACAGAAATGCAGAAAAGGCAATAAGTCAGTAGTACAGGCTAGCACACTTTAGTGGGCAGCCAAACAATTAAATTAAACAGCAAACAAACACTTTTTGACTTGAATTAGACTAATTTCGACTAAAATGTAAATGTATTTTTATATATATATATATATATATATATATATATATATATATATATATACACATACACACACACAAATAAATATATATATAAATATATATACACACACACGTAGACATATACATATATATATATATATATATATTTATATATATACATATATATATATATATATATATTTATATATATGTGCCTATATATATATATATATATATATATATATATATATATATATATATATATATATATATATGTATCTATATATACAGGGAGAGAGACAGAGTGCATTCAGACATCAGGACCACACTCTCTAAATCTCCTTCCTCCACAGATGCACTGTTCTGCCTTGCTAAAAAACAGAAGAGTGTCACATGTGGATGTAGCCTAACATTAGGGGGGGTATATAGGGACAGATTGTGGGTAAGCCTATTACAAACCTATGAAGCTTGTGCATAATACATTTCACATTACATGATTGTCCTGAAAGGTGGTGGGGTCTGAAACTCATGTGTCTATCATGACCTCATTACTTCCACCTTCAGCTATTTGCCACACTAATATACATGTCATGAGGTACAGTAGACACACTATGATAGCTTACATCTTGTCATTCAGTCCTGATCTGCACAGTTGACAGGTATGGCCCACTGCCCACAGGGCCAGATGCTATGTCCATAGCAGTTATTCAGCAGGACATCTTTACAGCAACAAGTCTTGATGGCACATATAATTCTTTCCACATCATCTATCCCATTATTACAGACCAAGTACTACATTCAGTTACATGCATACATGTTTCCCATACCAGTTTTAGTATTGTCCTCTCTTCTATGTACACTTTCTGTGTCCTTTGTTGTATTTAATTTTATTTTGGTTTGGTGTGTAGTATTGTTTTCTCTTTCTCTCTCTCTCTCTCTCTCTCTCTCTCTCCACTACAGGGATTTAGCTGGTTTGAATAGGTTGCAGCATGGATTTTGTAGGGGATGCTCATGATCAGGTGATGGCTTCTCATCAATCGGTGTTCACCACTTGCTAATTGCATGCAGCCAGCTGTGTAGTACTTCCAATTACCAATGTCATGGTAACTTACTACTATAAATTGCTACATCATGTGGGCATTGTCCCTTTACCTTTCCTGTATAGAAGAAATCCTTCCTGTGTGTGGGCAGCAGTGTTACAGACAGCAGGTAGCAATACCTCTTACAACAGGACTTGCAGACACAGGCCAACTACATATTTGTATAAGATTCCAGACTTACGGACAGTGTGAGTATTGCTGTTATATGCATTGAACACCGCTAGTTTTACAAGGTTTGTTTGTACATGCTAGTCTTGCATGGAATGCAGTCTGTCTGCATTGCTCTCAACTGTGGGCCTATCCACATGATGGCCAGAGGATTGGCTGTTATGTTTTGTCTGTTCATCACACAGGTCTTGTCTCTGACATATCAGTGGCATTCTCCCTGTTGAGTACTATCAGTACATGGCAACATCCATTTGTGTTTCTGGCTTCATATTCCTGAGTAAGGGTATGTTGCAAGCAATCCTGTAACACCAGCAACTTTCACAGTGTATAACAGCAATACTGCAAATTTGGCCCTGTGTTCCAGCCTCTGTCCTCCACCTATATACCAGGCTTTGTCCAGATGTCATGCAGGAAGAGGTTATTAAGTAGTGGCCTATCATTATTTAGTGCTGGCAGTCCTGCTATCATTACAGTGATGTTGTGGACTCCAACACAAATTGTGAGGTATGGACTAGATATATGAGGTCTACAGATGAACAAAACATGTGTGACCTTGTACATTCCAGAGGTCAGTGTATGTAAAACACTGTTATATGCCCTTGTACAACATTTTATGAGGGAGGGGTATGGACTGTTTTTAACCTAGGCTGTTACAACATGTGAGGGATATCAGTAGCAAGACACATTAAGGTAAATGGCTGTACATTTTCATGCATTTCACCATAGGAACAGTGGTGGGCTACAGATTACTGTCTTACAGACAGTTCTGTCTGTCAGTGTGCCAGTGATGTTTTAAGTTAAGCATTG